>NW_006263931.1:300487-310667 GCF_000469605.1 Apis dorsata
ATTCTTCTAAGTCCAGGTCCATAGTTCTTAAATTCATGTAATATCTAAAATAAAATATAATTAAATTGTAACATAATTTTATTATTCTTAAAAATTTGGTTACTTTTAAAAATATTTTATCTATATATATATATATATATTTATATATATAAAATATACCTGATGCCATTCATTTTGTTTTTCTTCTTCAATACTATCATGGAATTCAAAGGAATCAATGATTTTATTATCTTCTCCTAATAATTTGATTTTACATTCATAGATAGCTGGACAATCCCAACGACAACTATACCATTCACTTACCTATATGTATATATGTATCATAATATTATAAATATAATAATATAAATAATATAAATTATAACAAAAATATTTTTTTAAAAAATTTTAAGAAAATATAAATTTTGTAATACCACTATTAAAGGTTGTAAATTGTCTAAAACATATGATGTCAATCCTTCAATTTCTAGATCAATTACTTGTGCTTTAGTGCATCTTCTATAAGAAGTAACAAAACAGAATTGATTTCCTTTAAAAATAGCTTCATTATTTGGCAAAGGTGAAACTCCTATTGGAGGATTTTCTACTTTCCAACGATCACCACCTTCATCAAGAATTTTCCATTTTTGCGTTCCGTATTCTCCAGAATGATTTTTTATCAAATTCCTTTCAAAAGGTTTCTTTTTACACATAAGATAATATGTATGCCAAGAAACCTCCTTATCAAAAAGAAGTGATCGACCGAAAATAATTTCTGCTTTTTTACGCCAAACATAAGTTTGAATTAAATTTTTCCAAAGTTTACACACCAATTGACAATTTAACAAAGAGTTATAATCTACATAGCAAAAAATTTCTGCTAATAATTCTTCTGGTAAGTATTTGCCACCAACAATTAATCCGTTTTCGCTTTTTTCATCAAACATTACGCGAGTAGTCATGTGTCTATTACTGTCAAGAAACTGACCCATTTTTATTTACAAATAATTGTTTTGATAAATAATATACAAATTGGTAATATTATTTTTTAAATGAAATATTTTTCATTTATTATTTGTAGTTTCGATATTTAAAATATTTTAGATTTAATAGTGTAAATAGAATTTTTAATAAAATTTTATAATGTTCTTCAAATATTAACTAATCTAACCTTCTTTACAATACTTAAAATATATATAATAATTTTTTGTGATGTCTTATTATATGCATTTATTACTATTATTTTTTTTAATCAAAACAAAAAAAATTAAAATCCACAAATCATATTTAAAAAGTGACTCATAAATGAGTCAATAAATTACATGCGTAATCGTTTAGATTTTTATACAAATTTGATATTATTAAACTTATTATTAATTAAAATAAAAATTTAAAAAATAGCTTATGTATATATAATATATGTAGTTTATATATTATACGTAAGCGTATATATAAATATAATTATTATAAATATAATTAATATAATTAATATAATAATTAAATATAATTATTTACAAACTTTTAAAATTATTGAAATCTTGAAAATTTAATTATTTAAAATATAAGATAGAACTAATAAAAAATTTGGGTAAATAAAAATTGCATCATACAATAAATGTTTTTTTATTTCATTTAGAATAATATATTTGATGTCAATATGCAAATCATTTAAATCTGAAAAATATTTAAAGGAAATAGGTACGTGGTTTTCTAACACTGAAAAGTGGCATACGATTCCTATGATGAATACGTTTTGGTAATGGGAATCTGATTTTTGAATCATGGAATTGCTTGACTTGTGGTCTTCTACAATTTGCAGCTTTTACAACTTCAACTTTAATAATTTGAATAGAATGAGCACGAGCACGATGACGAGCTCCCATATCTCTATAACATTGAGTTACAGCACCACTTACAGAAAGATCTCTGTATTCTCTATACATATTATGAGTTCCAGATCTAGAATCATATCTTAACCAAATTCCAAAATTCTTGATTTTAACTGGAGATTTTTCTGGTATCTAAAAAATAATATATATTCCATAAAATATTTCATAGAAATTTAATATTTAATGAATTTTTTTCTTAAATTAAAATTTTATATAACAATTACCTGTTTCAATGAAACAATTTCTCCTGTAGATTTTTTAAATTTTTTAAGTTGCCGTAAGAAATACCAAAATCTAGATTTTGCAACAATGGCATCAGGTGCAAATATTCTCATTTTATATAATGGTGTAGATTTTTCTTTTTCAGTCGGTAATTTACGACCTATTACTTCAAATTCCTTCAACTATAAAAAAGATTTTATTAGTTTTCAATTCAAATTAATTTTTTTAATACTACATTTATTTCTGTTTTTTTCATTTTTTTATTTTTGTTTTAAGTTTCGTCAATATATATATTAAATTCAAAATAAATGTATATAATAAAATTTAACATATTAAAATTATTAAATTTTATTAAAATTTTTTTTTCTTAACTCATATTATTCATAAAGATGAAAATAAATTTTATTATATTTTATATTTACTAAGTATAAAAATTGACAAAACTATAAATCATGAGGACATGTGTTAGCAACAATGTCATGTTAGGTTAAGTCATCATTAATACATAATTTACAAATATTAAATAAATCATATTATAATACATAAAGTATAGTAATTTTTTTAATTGGTTAATTTGCTATATACAATATATTTTTTAAATATAATTTGAAATATTTCCTTACTTCGCCCTTTGCCTTCATTTTGCTGTTCGTACAATATAACGATAAACCGGAAAAAGATCACAGTATTTTCAACCAGCTCGGAAACGAAGTCATTTAATTTTCTAGTGAAATATTATAATTTAACCATAGACAAAATATAACATAGACTTAACTGCTAATAAAATTTTATATTATTTGTATAAAATAAATTTTAATTTTAAATTATAAGATTAAATTGTGATAAGATGATATAAAAATTATATATAAAAGAATAAATCATTTTTCAATCTTATTATTAATTTATTAATCATATTAATCATAAAATAAATCATCGAAATAACAAAATTGATCGGTTATAATTTTATCATTATTATAAAATGAAAATAATATATTTTATTTAATAAGAATTATATATTATATTTTTTTATATTATATTAATATATGTAAAGATTTATTATAAAAAATTTCATGTTCTTTATATATAAAGATTATATATTATATATAAAATCTTTATATATTTGAAATCTTTAAATATTCTTATTGATAGTATCTTTAATGGATAACGTAAAGATTTACATAATGGAAAATAAGATTGGTATGGTGAAATCAAACAATTGTTTATCATTTTTGAAAAGATATTTAAAAAAAAATACAACGTTAAAATTAAATGTTAAAATTAGATATTAAAATTAATTTTACAATATTATTATCAAAGATTTTATCTAGAATTTAGATATTTAAATTAAATAGGAGATATTAGTACATATTAAAACATATATATTATGTAAATAATATAATAATATATTAAATTAATATAAATTAATGTGATTCACATATAAAAATAATATTTCTGAATTAAATTATTGTGTTTCAAGAGAAACAACAATTTTATTGTTTTTTATTCAATTATTATATTTAATTTATTGAATTTTATTGAATATGTGATTATCTTAATTAATTAATAATTATTATAAACAAGATTTTTTAAACTATAAAAAATACTATTGCGGTTACTGAATATAAAATATGCTTAGTATGTTGTTTATAAGGAAGAAGATAATTGTTCCTTATCATATTATATAACGATTAATAATCAATTGAAAAAAAAATTCGAGACATCAACAGGAAGCTATTATATTTTATATTATTTATGTAAATATTGTAATAGATAAAAATTTCTCGTTACTTACGACGCGTAAACAATTAAGAAATGGTATGTCACTTAAATGTTAATATTTTTTAAAGATAACAAATTTAAAATTTTATATTTGAAAATCGTATATTTTAAATCGTTGAAAAATTAAATGAGTAAATATTAATATGTCATTTCATAATACTTTATTTAAAGCTTTTTATAATCAAATTAACTTTGATTAATTTTTAACATTTCACTATTGAATTATTCAATAGCATAGATATTCACATAATATAAATTTGTAAATACATAAATAAATTATAATCATATTATACAGATTTTTTAAATTTTTAGATTTAATATTTGTCAATGAACCTGAATTACACATGGAATGTTGTTTGATTTATGTTTAATTGTTGGTATATTCAATCGATGAAAAACATGTAATATATCTTTTACAAATTGATCCATCATAGTTTGAGTATGTTTTGGAGTTGGAGCTAGCCTTAATTTTTCTTCTCCTTTAGGAACAGTTGGATAATTAATTGCTTGAACGTAATGTCCTTTATCTTTTATTAATAAATCAGCCAACTGACTACATAATAATGGATCACCAATCTGAAAAAAAATTTATATTTAAATTTAATGTATAAGAAGTAATACAAATAATATAATAATTATTTAAGTAATATACAAGAAAAATATACTTTTATTGGTATGATATGAGAAGGTGATTGTTCTAGTGGAAGATTTGCTGTACTTAAAATAGATTTCATATAAGCTACATTTTTTTGATGATTGGCTCTTAATAATCTTCCTTCATCAGAAGCTAAAATTTCAATAGCTGTCAAGGCACCATATAATACTGTTGGTGGTAATGAAGTTGTGAAAATAAAACCTGCTGCATAACTTCGTATTATATCTATTAATTTAGCAGATCCAACAATATAACCACCAACATTACCAAAAGCTTTTCCAAGAGTGCCAGATATAATATCCATTTTATGAAGTACCCAATCTCTTTCTCCAATACCAGCACCTGAATAACCATATAATCCAACAGCATGGACTTCATCAACAAATGTTAGAGCATTATATTTATGTGCAATATCACATAAGTCTTCCAAAGGACATATATCACCAGTCATAGAATGTACTGTTTCAAATGCTACAATTTTTGGTATACTTTTATCTACTTTGGAAAGAAGTTCTTCAAGATGTTGTACATCATTATGTCTAAAAATATGCTTTGGTACTCCACTGTTTTTTATACCCTGAATCATAGATGCATGATTTCCAGCATCAGAAAAAATATGACAATGTGGTAAAAGTTTTGCTAAAGTGTATAAAGTAGAATCATTAGCAACAAAACAAGAGGTAAATAATAAACCAGCTTCTTTTTGATGCAAAGAAGCAAGTCTTTTTTCTAATATTTCATGTCCCATGGAATTTCCAGATATATTTCTGGTTCCTCCTGCTCCTGTACCAAATTTGTCTAATGCTTCTCGAACAGAATGTATTACTGTAGGATGTCGTGACATTCCTAAATAATCATTAGAACACCAAACAGTGATTGGTTTTTCTCCCCAAGAATATTCTATTGCAGTTGGAAAATTCTCTGCTAATCGATTGACTTTTTTAAATACTCTATAAGAGTGGTCTTTTTTTTTTTTCATAATCTGTTCATGAAAAAATTCTTCATATGGAAAACTTGCTTTTTCCTTTGATTCTATGGATGATACATTGATAATATCTTCTTCAATTATAGTACTAGCAATTTTTATAGCATTTTGTTCTTTAGCAAGAAATGGACATTGACCATTTATGGTATTTTCAATTTGTTGAGTATCTGCAATATCTGTCTGAGTACTAAAAAACTGAGACATTACTGGACAAAGTTGACGATAATTCATAATTATAGAAGTTCCATAATTTCGAATATAATTTGCAGAAAGATGAGTTAAAAATGGACAAGGCATGTTTTTAAATTGCCTAAAACATATAAAATTAAAATGTACAAAGATTGAATAAAAATTACATTTATTATTTTCAATTAATATATATAAATTTTTTAAAATTACAATATTTATAATTTTTTAAACAATAATGAAGAATCGCTTTATTTCAAAAAAGCTTGTATTAAGGTCACTCATACGTTATGCAAAACAAAGTTGTTAAAAGAGAAAGTGAAATGACAAGTCATGATGATATGACATTTAAAGATTTTAAAATCACTTACCTATTATAATACTGAACAAGTGTTGCACTTTAATGTAATAGATACAATGATGAAAAAATTAAAATATATAAAAAATAAATGACAAATAAAAGAAACTTGTTTGTTATGACCGATTACTTAATGAATTCTATTATAAAATTAAGAAGTAAAATCGCACAACCTCTCTTAACGACAGATAGGCCAGAACTGAATAAGTGAATGTATCAGCATCGGCTTTACGAAGTTCGTTTATTAACAGTCTTAAAAAAGTTGGGTCGATTCAAGAAATCGAACAGGATATTTTACGTGATTTTCATTATTTTACGAAAAATTTTTTTTACATAAATGATTGTAAATCATCGATTTTATATAAATGTTATGATTAAAATAAATTTTTAAATTTAGCAAATAAAATTTTTAGCAGATATTTAATTATTTCAATACAAATAAATTTAACTTAAAGATCTTATCCAAAAAAAAAGATCAATTTAATTAATGAAATATCATCATTTTCTATTCTAATTTTTTTTATGATATGATTTTTATTGATATACGTTAGTATTATTTAATGAAACAACCAAATATACAAGACAAGATTTAAGCAAAGTATGAATAATATGAATAATAAACAATGAATATAACATAATTCATATTGATTTCAGTTGAAAAATCTTAAAAATAAAAAAAATATTATACAAGTTCATTTATAAGTTTTTCTTTTTTAAATTTTATTTTATTCTCGTTTTTACTTAAAAAAAAAAAAAAATATTAAATTTTCAATAAAATATTTATTTATTCAATAAAATATCTATACAATAGTACATGTTTTAAAATTTGATTGTAATAATAATTACAATAATTTACCATAATATTAAAAGATATTTTTTGATATTTATAATATTAATTAATTGTAAATGTCAAACATAAATGAAATTCTCGTCTTCTTTGCTATTTATTTCATAAGAAAATGTAACGCTTTTGCAATTAACTGAAATTTATATTTTACCATATGTAATATTTAACATATCTATTTTGGATATATTATATTTTTTTTTATTCTGCAAATTCTCTATTAGATGCAAATAAATAACCAATCATTATCATTAAAAGGTTATCGTTATAATTCAATAAGTCCGTGCATTAAAATATAATCTATTTTATCTATCTTCATATGCATTTTTATGTGATAAAATGATAATTGTAATTATTAAATATCACTAAATTGCACACAAATATATAATAATAATATATAATAATAATATACGATTAATTATTTTTTAATGTTACTTTATTATTTATTTTTCATATTTTTATTTTCAGTTACAATAATGTTGACTTTGTTTTTTTTTATTTTTATTAAAAATGATGATAGAATTTTTTTTAAATTATTGTTAATTATTGTTTATACGATATTATTATACCTAAATGATCTTAATATAATGTAATAGCAAAACATATATATTAATATTATATAAATAAATGTTATATTTTGCTAATCCAAATATAATTATTAAATATAATTAAATACAATTAAATATAAATTATATTTATTTATGTAATGTAAAAATAAGTTTGTCGTGATCATCATTATTACATAATCTCTTGGAAAATAATAAGTTTTAATATATATGCATTGTTTCTTATTAAATAAAAAAATTTTTTAAATTTTCTTGCCTTCTTATTATTGTAAACGATTTTTTATAACGTTTTATTTAAAATTATGTTAAAAAAAAAATGTTTTATTAATTTAAATCATTTATAATCATTTTTTAATAAATCAGTAACTTGTGTTTAACAAATCGGATTATTTTTTATTTTTTATAAAAATCAAATATATATTTGATAATATTTTTTATTATATTTTTATTCTTAATATTTATATATTTCATACTAGATATATAAAAATTATATAAATGTTTATATTTGATTATTTTCAAAACTAGAATAGAAACTGTATATATATGTCTAATAAATTATCTTTATTTAACTGTTCTTGAACTTCTGTTTATTTAAATTATGAACTTTTTAATTTTAATTGTAAGTATCAAAGATTTATTCTTAAAATGTTCTCTGGTAAAATTCTCTGGAACCTGATAAAAAATCAACGTGCGTAATATATGTTGAATTCTCTGAGGACTTTGAACTATATGCAAAACTTTTATACATTTTTTAGAATCATCATTTAGCTCTCATTTCTAAATTATATTATTCTTAGCTTTATTTTGTCTTTTAATTTATTTATCATTATATTTATATTTTAATTTGTTTTGTAAATCAGAATTTGAATTTAGCTCAAAGAAAAAATTATTAATTAATTAATTAATTTTATACACACGCACACACGCATCCATGCATACGTGTTAATTATATTATAGTAATAGTAATTCAAAAAAATTAAGCAAACATATAAACTTTATTCATATATATGTATGAACTTAGGAAATAACAATTTTTTTCCAAATTGAATTTAAAAGGAAAAATCATGTCTCCATTACGATCAATTGTCAGTGATAATTGAGCTATTCAGTTCCAGTTTGAGTACGTACCAATATTTGAAAGAGTGCATATACAAGATAAATAGTATTCCCAAGAACATTTAAGAAAAATATACTCATTACTATAATTATTTTCACAAGTATTCCGAATGTAGCTGTCAATATATACATTGCTATTGCAAGGCACATTTTCTATAGAAATCATTAACTAAAATTATTTGATAAGAAACAAAGGAAAAACGAAAAAAATAATATATACAAAACAAGAAAAATATGTATATAAAAGATTCATCTTTTAAAATTAATTAAAATTAATTAATTAAAACTGAAATATTGATAATCAAATGAATATATGCAAATTATTAAGAAGCATTGAGCATTTAATGAACGATTTATTTTTTTTTTTAAAGTTGTATATCATAAACATGATATTTTAAATTTTTATACATAATTTAATGTTTTTATTATGTATTTATACATACATTTACGTAATCGAATCATGAACATGAACAAAATCATATGAAATTTATATTTGTTAACTAATTCACAAATTTGAAATAAATTATTTTTTATCGCATATTAATTTTTTTATGAAATTATTCATTGTTAACATAAATATATCGCAATAACAAATATAAATTGTTTTTAAATAAAAATTATTAAATATAGTCCATTATAAAAAAAACAATGTATTTTAAATAAAAATAATCAATGTTTATATCGATATTTTATTAATTAGATTTTTTTAATTAAAACTGAAGAACTAATATTATGTATATGTACATTTTTAAATTATAATGAAAAATAATATAATTAGCTATATAATACTAAATAAAATACTTGTAATACGAAGTAGACAGAAAATTTAAAGGATTCAGGAATTATAAAAAAAAAATTCTTTGATTTATTTTTCGAATTAATTTAATTTTGTATTAAATGAAATGAAACGAAGATATTATTATCGATGAAGACTGAACTATCTCATTTTATATAGTATAAAATTAAATTGTTTATAAAGACAAACGAACGTTTATATTTGTTAGTTTCTAAAATTAAATTTAAAGTTTCTATCTACCTTGCATAATAATATCATTTAGAATTAATTTGTTTTTTTATTAAGATTTATATTAATATTTTATTTTAATTTTTTATAATAATTTAATATAGTTTTAATGTACTAATAATAGTGTAATAATATTAAATGATATTTTAATGATTTTTCCATCAATGTAATTTGATTTGTAAAAATATTTAATTCTGAATATTTATCTATTTATTTAATTTTAAATGATTTTATTATTTATAAATCTAATTCTGAATCTATTTTCTAAAATATCAAATTGTAATATTTATAAATTACTAATTATCAAGAATAAAATTGAAATTAAATTATATTTTTATGACTTATAATAATAATATATTTTAATTATTAATTTATATTTATATAATAATAAAAAATTTAAATTAATTTAATATTTATAATTATAATTCATAATAATTTTATAATTAATTAATATTATAATTATATAATTAATTAATATTATAATATTATAATTCATTTAAACTTTCAATTTGAAAATTATAAAAGATGTATGTAAATTAACATATATCACTAATAGATATTTGAAATATTTATAATT
>NW_006263931.1:312015-320685 GCF_000469605.1 Apis dorsata
AGTAACAAATTACATACATCATTATTAAAAAATTAAAATAGAAATACATTTTGATAATATCTTTAAATATAATAAAGAAATTTACTATACTATTTTCTAATACTAATATCAAAATTTTTATCATTTTTTAAAGTATATATAAAAATTATAATAAATATATATAATAAAATTGTTGTTTCATATAATTTTAATATTACAAATATATCAAAATATAGCAATTGTATTTCAAATATATTTTTAGCTCACAATTTTGAATTTTTTTGTAAATTTGTAAATTTTTTGTCATTTTCATTTTTATATTCATTTAATGTCTTTTACTAGTTATTAAATTTGTTTTATATTATTATTATTATTATTAATTATTTGTTTTATATTCTTATTAATTTTTAATTTTTGTTTCTTTATTTATTTTTAGAAATTATAATTTTGTTTAAAAGTGTTTTAAACTTGCTTTACTTATATTTGTTTAAAATCAATGTAAATGATATAGATTTCACAATAACAAATTTTCTTAGAATAAAAAAAAATAAAAATAATAATAATAAAATAATTTTGTTTCAAAATCATTTTTTTTATAAAATTTAATACTTGTCAATATTTTTTTTTTTTAATAAAATTCTATATTTCTTTTTTATATAATCTTTTAAGCGGAAAAAATTTAAAAATTAAATCTATAATATCATAAAGTTTCTTAAGATTGAAATTAAGAAACTTTTATATTTTACTCATTCGTTATCTTTCTATTTCAAAATTATATATTTAAAATAATAATCATTTGCATCAACGCAATAATTAAATATGATTAAATATATTTATTTAATTAATTTAATAATGATTTATATATTTATGTATTTTATGTTTTGTCCCATTTTTTGATAATGATTTGTTAAGATAAATAATATTTTTAATTTTTCTGAAAAATAGAAATCCAATGAAATTTGGTTATTCAATCGTTTATCTTTGTCTAATCTAACAGAAAAATTACAAAAAAAATTTGATATTTCTTATTCTAGAATAATGAACTAGTTACTTATCATATTAAAATTACATGTTGTTTTTCACACAATTTAATGATAATATCTGTTAAAAGACTTAGCAACTTTTGACAAACACTTAAATAAATCTATTCTGAATATAATTATTAAAAAGATTATATATATTTAGACCAATATCTCTAGAAAAATAGGTAATCTATACATCTTGTAAAACTTGCACTCTTGCAAAATATTCAGTATTACCAAACATAAAAATTTAAAGAAAAAAATAGGAAAAGAAATTTTTTCCACTTTCATTCATTGTTACGCAATTTTATATGATTTTATTTGTAATCTTTTTAACTAATATACGAACTTATCTTTATATATATATATCTTTATAATTATATTGAAAATAATATTGGGAATGGAAATAATGTGACGTTATAGTATTTTTTTTTTACGTTGAAAAAATATTTTTTTCATAAGATCACGTTATATTTGGTATGTATATGAGCAATGATACCGTTATATATTCGAGATTATTTAATAGATTTATGATTTAATTACGATCGTATGATTGCAAAAATTACTATTATAATATATCAAACTATTACCTTATATATTTATAAATATGGTCTATTATACAAATTCACAAATCAAATTGAAGTAATGATATCGAAAAACAAAGAAAATGATATTATTTGTGGAAAAAATAATTCAAATATGATATAAAATATGATACGTAGAGATTTCATATGTTATTTTATATTATCTTATATATATATTTTATCTCGAAATAAATTATTTTATTTTGCAAGCAATAATTATATATATATAGCAATAAATAAATAATTTTTCGACATCTATATATTATTTTTACAATTTTTTTTAAATTAAAATTATAAAAAAATAATTATAAATTGAATATTAATATTTCAAATTAAAATTATAATTTCCAGAATATACATTATGAATATTATGAACATTACTTAAAAGAGTAAACTAAAAATTAATAAATAAAATAAAATAAAATATATTTCAGACTTAACAATGATTAAATTGCATTTTGTAAATATTTATATATTATATATTATATATATTTATATATTATTTTGAAAGTAAAAATTTTCATTATTAATTTATCTACATTTAACATTTGCAGTTGTGTTTATAAATATATAATTATAAGATTGTTTCAAGATGCAATGATATTGCTCACTGTGTATCTTGCCTAATATTTGCAAAAACAATGTTGCCACATTGAACATTATATTTTATATATAAAGTACTTATTTAAATTGTAATCAACTCTATTTTGAACGAGAGATAAAATGACAAAAATGATAAAAATTTTTTTTAGTTCCTTTTCTTAAATTAAAGATCGATGAAATAATTTTATCGTTGACATATATTTAAAATCTTGTCTTATTCATATATTAAATGTTGTATTATATACAATGAAAATACATCCCCACGCAATGAAATACTCAGTAGAAACAGCCAATCAGGACACGACAGCACTGCGTGGCTATCTTGGCTAACTTATTGTTGAAGCCACGTCGAGCAGTATCTTTTGAAGAAAACGATCAGAATTGAATTTGATTTAAAAATAAGTTTCCACAATGCTATTTAAATATTTTAACTTTCTTTTTTTGGTTTTCACTTTAGTCTTAGCTGAAGAAAAAGATGTGGTGGAGCTAACCGACGAAACTTTTAGCCATGAATTAGAACGGCTTGAAAACACGCTTGTTATGTTTTACGCACCATGGTAAGAAGTTTCTTTGCAATAATTATATATTTTCAGAATTGGAGACAATTTTATTATTTTATTATTTTATCGCATATATTACAATTATAAAAAAAAACAATTTAAGAAAATTATTTTTGAAAGTTTCAATAGTTTCAAATGCCGGCTTGTAATATATTAATAACTAATATTTTAATTATTATATAAGAAAATATAAAAATAATCCAATTTTGTATTTTAAGATATTTAATTTAATTATATGAATATTTGTTTCAGGTGTGGTCATTGCAAACGATTGAAACCAGAATATGCAAAAGCTGCTGAAATGCTTTTAGATAATGATCCATCAATTACTCTTGCTAAAGTTGATTGTACAGAAAGTGGAAAGGATACTTGCAACAAGTATTCTGTTAGTGGTTATCCAACATTGAAGATCTTTTCTAAAGGTGATTTTGTTAGTGATTACAATGGACCTAGAGAAGCTGTTGGCATTGCTAAATATATGAAGGTAATTAGAATTTTGATAATATAGAAGTTACTTAAATATTTCATATAAAATATTTTATATAGTTTTAATATATTTTAGGCACAAGTTGGTCCAGCATCTAAAGAATTAAATGAAGAAAGTTGTTTAAAGTCATTTTTAGATTCTGATGAAGTAAGTGTTGTAGGTTTCTTTGAAAAAGAAGATTTATCTTTAGCAACAACTTTTCATGCTATCTCTAAAAAACTTAAAGAAAAAGTTAGATTTGCACACACAACTGCCAAATCTCTTATGGAAAAAGAAGGGCATAAGTAATTTATTTATATTATAATAAATTTATATTATGAGTAATATTAAACATAGAATAAAATATATTTTTTTTATTTACAGGAATACTATTGTTTTATATAGACCAAAAATTTTGCAAAATAAATTTGAAGCAAACATTGTGAAATATGATGAAACTATGGGTGATATTCAAGAATTTATTAATAAGAATTAGTATGTTTTACGAATATTTGTATTATTATATATATAAATATTTATATTATATTTGAAGTACTTACTAAAATTGAATATTTATTTTAGTTTTGGTATTGCGGGAGTTCGTACACGAGATAATACAGCAGAATTTAAAAATCCATTAGTTGTTGCATATTATGCAGTAGATTATATCAAGAATCCAAAGGGTACAAACTATTGGCGTAATAGAATTATCAAAGTTGCTAAGGACTTCCCTAATTTGAACTTCGCTATTTCTTCCAAAGATGATTTTCAGCACGAATTGAATGATTTTGGAATTGATTTTGTTAAAGGTGATAAACCTGTTATATTGGCACGAAATATTAATAACCAAAAATTTGTTATGAAAGATGAATTCTCCGTTAGTACATTTGAAGCATTCTTAAAAGATATGGAAGCTGGTATTTTAGAACCATATCTAAAGTCTGAACCAATTCCCGAAGATAATTCTGGAAATGTTAAAATTGCGGTAGCTCGAAATTTTGACGAACTTGTTACAAATAATGATAAAGATACATTGATTGAATTTTATGCACCTTGGTGCGGTCATTGCAAAAAATTAGCTCCTGTTTATGATGAATTAGGTGAAAAACTTGCAAATGAGGATATTGAGATCATAAAGTTCGATGCTACTGCTAATGATGTTCCTGGCCCATATGAAGTTCGAGGTTTCCCTACACTTTATTGGGCACCTAAAAACTCTAAAAATAATCCAGTTAAGTATGAAGGTGGCAGAGAGCTTGATGATTTTATTAAATATATTGCTAAACATGCAACCAACGAATTAAAAGGATTTGATCGTAAAGGCAAAAGTGTTAAGCCGAAGAGTGATGAATTGTAAATTTTTTCACTATAGATATGTGATTGGTTTATTACATACAATTTTAACATATATCTCAGCAAAACTTGAAGTGAAATTTTCTTTATACAATTTATGAGTGTGAAAAAAGTACTGTATCTAGCTAAAAATGTAAAAGCAAAAAATTTTTCTAATTCCAGAGACAGATTCCAGAAAGCAATTAAAAATCTTTGGTAATGCGACTGCATTTATTTTACAATGTATTTGAAAAATAAAGTGAATAACTAGAGTAGGATCATCTATATGTATTATATAACTTTATAATGTTATATACTATGTAAACTGTGCAGAATTGATATTACATCAAAGTTTTCCAGATCTAACAAATAATACTTAAGATTTAATTTTTCATTCCATTTTTCATATTTTATTATATATTAGATTAAAGTCAATAAATTATCTTATTTATATCAAAAATAAAATAAATTGTTTTTTTATAAAATTTTGCATTGAGAATCTAATAATATCTTTATTTTTTAGTATTAAGCTCCCTAATATATAATTTTTATATAAATAAAAATTCATTGTACAATGTATTTTGCATATTGATATATCTTCAAAAATCTTTTTTAAATTATAACAAACTGGTTGAATTTAATATTTAAATTTATAGATTTTTAATTATTTCAGGAGTAATAATTTACAAAAATTAATAAGTAATTTTTATTATTAATTACAATTTAATATATAGAATAATATATTTAAATATATGGAGTAAAGATTAATTAATTATAGAGTAATCTATGAAAACTCAAAAAATTCCTGATTTTATTTTCCTAATTATAAAAAAATGTTTTCTTTTTCATTTTAATTATAATGAAAAAGTAAAACGTATTAAAAAAGTATTACATACAAATTATTGCATTTTTATTCTTGAAAGTATCTTTTTTAATTTTACTATTGGCATAACTAATTAGAATATTATAAAATTATTTAGAGAACTGTGGAAACGTAGAAAATAGTAAATATTTCCTATTTTTTCTTTACATATTCGTTTCATGTACAAATATGTACTTTTGGTATTCAAAATTAAAATAATATATTTATCATACATATAGGGTTTTAATATATTCGTTTTGTTCATTTTTGGAGAGCATCTAAAGGTCAAAATAAATATAAAAGTTGAGATTTATTTATTAAATTATAAATAATTAAATTTAAATTTGTGTTAAATGAAATTGTGAATGAAGTGTGATGGTGATGCAACGAAGATAAAGTGATTTCAATTTTCGGGATTGGAAATTGAAATCTTTTTTTCCTCTTACTTCATCTAATGTAAATTTCAATTAGTTATAATTTAATAAATAAACTTAATCGATATTTTTGTACATTATTTTTTGTGTTTATTTTGGTATAGAATTGATTTTCTATAGTTATCCCATATATTAACACCCTGTATATGTATACATATATATATTTGTTGTAACATCATCGTAAGAAAATGAAGTGATTTATATTTTTATCGTTATTTCATAGCATGATAAATAGATAAAGAAATGCTTAATAAAAATTATAGGACATTCATGAAGGTATAATACCTTATCTATTTCAGAAATAGTAATATTTTATGTACAATCTTTAATCCTATATGGACTAAATATGTAAAATAATAGAGTTGTTTTATCTCTTCTTTTATGTAAACCTTAATGAATTTGGTAAACGCTATGATATACGAAATATTACCATTTTGATTCTTATTAAACATAGAAATTCATATTATCTTATAAGTTTGTGCATATAACAATATTTAACTTTTTTCATAAGAAAATGTAATTATATTTAATTATTTTTTTTCTTTTATTTTAATTAAAGAATATTTATAATTTTTATACAATAATAATTGAAGATTATTCTATTTTAATAAAAATCAAAACGATAATGAAAAAATATTAATAAGTATAATTTCTAAGTTAACAATTTATGTATTAATATATCCCGTGATCCATATATTTATAAAAATTGCGATAATGTTTGTACAAATTTTTCGTAATTTATTTTATTTTGAAACACGCACTTATTGCAACATTAGATAAAAAGAGTCCATAAAGGATTAACTGATACAATCATAATTAACAGTACATTCTTCAGAAATTATTATAAAAATTTTTATAAATTTTGCAACGGATTTATATTTGCAAAAGTATTACTTTCAATTTACTTTTTTTCTAGGATTTTTTTGTAAATTTTATTTGAATGTTATAAAAAACTTAATTATTCATTAACTTTTTAATTTAAATTGTGCTACGAATAATTAAATAATTATTTTTGCGTATTTTAACAATAGATTATTAAAATTATGTATGTATATATAAATTCTTACTAAATGAAATTTCAATTTACCGTTGCAAAATTTGACTGCAATTTTACAGATTCCGGTTAAAAGCGTAATTCAATAGTACTGCTAATCATTAAAAAAAGTTTGTTGAACACAATTCCACAGTCATTCATTAAATCAATGGCCAAGACTGCATTGCAGCCGTTAATTCAATAGTTCTTGCAAAAAACAACTACCTTATGAATCTTATAGATTAGTTTTAATAGAAGATACGTAAGATTAAAAGTTTAGATTAGAATAGTATGCATACAAATGGAAAAAAAAAAATGAAATAAAAGGAAGGAAAAATACAGGATAATAGATATGATATACGATCATTTTGTAAAGGTAACTCGAACTCATAAATTAATTACGTTTGAAGAACACATATTACTTTCAATCGAAACATTGGTAGAAGTATAAAGTATCCTGTAAGTCCCACGATATTACTATAAAAATCAATATTTTTTATGAAAATTGTTCGCCCTAAATTATTAATTTAGAGTAATTACATCATGTCGAATAATTTGAAAAAATATCGCGTAATAAAACGCAACTAAGACATCATTTATGTACTTCTGTACTTGGATACAATGGATGTGTTGTCGAAATATATAAATATAATCGCTGTTACAATCCGTAATGTTAGTGTCATCGTATTACAATAATATAATAATAAAAATAATTAATAATTATAATAATTATAATAATAATTAATAATACATTTAATCTAGTTGATATCTTAAAGATCAAAGTGATCCGTTGGTCTACTTACGCAATTTTATAATATAAAGTTCATTTTTTTGTGTAAGAAATATAGATATAATGCGATGGTTTGATAAAATAGCGACGTAACATTTGGAATTCTTAACATTTTGTTTTAAATTCTTACATTGCTTTCTATGACTTTACATTGCATACTACACCTTTATTCTTTCCATTTTCTCTTTTTATATTGTTTTAGGAATTCCCCCAACTTTTTTATCTTCTTTCTACTTTCTTTTTATTATTAAAAAATAAACATGCACTACGACTTAAAAAAAGAAAAAAGAAAGAGATGCATACGATAGCAATGAGATACTAATAATAATGATAATTACTACAATGATATAGATAATTATATATCATAATTATAAATAGTTGGTATGACAATTGTTTAATTTTTAAACTTGAAGCACAATTCATTATTATTAAAAAATACAATCAAGTAGTCATTACAATATACATTATAGTTTCTCATATACTATAGCATATACAAAATATCTACGCAATTTGATCAAGTTATGACTTTGAAATGAAAAAAAATAGAAAAAAAATTTCATTTAACAAAATAGTTTTAAATAAACATAATTTGGTACATATATGCTGAAAATGAAAGCGTTTCAAAGAATTCAAGGTCATCATTAGTTTCTTAAATGATATTTTATATTTTTTAATAAATTGATGCTTTTATTTTCCAAAAAGTATTAAAACATTTTTATCTAAAAATGTTTAGTTTAAAAACTTTATTTTAATTATGAATTTGCAATATTAATTTAATTAATTGAATTTAGTATATGAAAAACAAAAAAAATGTGCGCAATATAATATATAAGCTCTTATATTTATTTTTTCTGTTTGTCATACAATACATAATTACACAATTAGAATTAAAATATTTTTTGAATTAATTGTTTTCAAAGAGTGCTTTATATTTTATATATTTCTATAAAATTTAAGACAATTTATCGATGTATATATATATATATATTTATATATATTTATATA
>NW_006263931.1:321070-327786 GCF_000469605.1 Apis dorsata
ATGACAGTTTTTTTTATATTACGTATTTTTGTAGTTTCCTTGTTTAATAAGTTGCTTTATTATGTAAAATAATTAAAGATAAATTGTTAATATTATTGTTTCCGCTGGGGGTCTCCGGCATAACAACTAGCTTCATTGCAACTAGCAATTCCATTAGTGTTGTCTTGTTATCGGTGATAAATCAAGAATTATAGGAGCCAACATCTTCCCTTCTTCTTCTTTTTTACCTACGAACTCATATAATTTTTATAATAACGTCTGCTCAGTTTATATTCATTTTTAAAGAAATTTGTAATGAACAATACTTACTTGTAGTGCTGCCCGAGTGGCTGTTTCAAATACTTCCCTAATACCTTCCTTACTTTTAGCAGAACATTCAAGATAAGCAAAAGCATTGATTTTTTCAGCCATAGCTCTTCCTTCTTCTGGCTTAACTGGTTCTTGTTTCATCTTGCTAAGTTCTTTGATAGTATTAGGATCATTGCGTAAGTCTTTTTTGTTTCCAACAAGGATAATGGGCACATTTGGGCAAAAGTGCTTCACCTCTGGTGTCCATTTCTCAGGAATGTTTTCCAGGGAATCTGGACTATCAATAGAGAAACACATTAAGATTACATCTGTGTCAGGATATGATAGTGGACGCAACCTATCATAATCTTCTTGTCCAGCTGTGTCCCAAAGAGCCAGTTCCACCTATTATAGATATTTTTTTTATCATATTAAGAAAAAAATATAAATACATTAAATATATAAAAAATTTCTTTATATATTCACCTGTTTCCCATCAACTTCAATATCCGCAACATAATTTTCAAACACAGTAGGTACATAAACTTCTGGAAATTGGTCTTTGCTGAAGACTATAAGTAAGCATGTTTTACCACAAGCACCATCACCCACAATAACCAATTTCTTTCTAATGGCTGCCATGAATTCTAAAATATAAATCATTATATATTTTTTTATTAATATTCAAACATATTCTAAATTAGAATTCTAATTTTATGTACATAATTTTAATCTCAATATATATATATAATTTTAATAAATATATCTATTAATGCAAAATTTAAAAAAATTTTAAAATCACTTCATATGAATTACAAATTTTTATTTACATAATTTAAAAATATTTAATATCTTGTCATATTTAATATAAATGCTTTAGAATTCTTATAATAACTTACCTAGATAAATAATATCACAATGTTATGTAATATAATTATTTAAATAAAAATGAGCATTTTTAATTTTAAATATTATTACCTCTTTTTGTTAATAATAACTAATATATACAGAATATATATGTTTAATTTTACATATATATTAATAATAATAAAAATACACACCTAACTATTAGTTTATATATGTATTTATATATGTATATATATAAAATGAAAAATTTAGTATAAATACTAGTGTAGAAGTCATTTTACAATTAATTTTATTATATGATTATATGATTATAAACTTTAATTGTAATTTAATACAATATAAATGAAAAGTATCTTAACAGTTATTCAGATATGACTGATAATGAATCTAAATCGATTGAATTAACATTTTGGAAACACCATCTAAAATTAATTCAACTAAAGGCATGCAGTGAGTGAACACATAATACACATAAGATAAGATAATTACAACTTAATGGGAAATGCAATGAATATTTGAAAAGATGTAAATAATATCAATATTAAAGAAAACTACTTTTCCTACACCTTAATAAGGCATAAATAAATAAAAAGCAATTTTAAATAGATAGATCTAAATTTAAACAGATATAAAGAAAATAGTGAAAGAGATTAAGAAAAAGCATTCTTCAGGATAGAGTTAGGAAGAAGTCAGGGTAATCTTTTGAAATTGTTCAGTTAAATTCACCTCCTCACAATGCTATAAACAGTGACTTGAATTCAAACCTCGTAGGGTATAATATTTGTCATCTGAAAGTATTGTATTCATTTATATTTAAATAGAATACTAAATTGATACTAGCATTACAAATACAATAGCATATACTTTCTACAGCCCTCTGTTTGTAATGTAATTTTATTGCTAAAAATTGTCTCTAATTTCATAATTATCTGCTACTTACATAGTGGGTATATAGGTAATATTTTTTAAATATATCTATATTTCATATCTACTTTAATACTATTTATAGAAAGCAACCTACGAGGGCTGAAAATTGAAAGGATATTGATTGGATCATACCTGATCCAGGGTACCCCGTATCGTCTGGACCGAGGCATCGGCCCGTATTGCATCCCATGTTTTTAGTCTTTCTTTCAGCGTCTCTGCTTTAAGTGGACATTTTATATGTTAGAATGGATAAAAGGCTGTGAGATTTGCATGTACTACAGATGTCATATATATAATATTATATTATATACATATATATATATATATGTAAATATGTATGTATATGTTTTATTTCAATCATAATGTATTTAAATATCTGTAAAAATATTAATAATACTGTAATCATAATGGCACCTTTATGATTTTGATTCATAACTCTTTCCTTCCGATATATATGAAAATATGTACACTACAAGATTCTGCAAATGCCAAAGACTAAATATAATGTGAATTTAATATTATCATAGTGTTATCATAATGACTTCATATGCACATTTAAATCAAAGATTACAGAATTCTGAAGTACATAAGGTAAAGCTTTAAAAATTATATGTAAGAAAGGAAATATATCTCACATGTTATTTAAATCATATATAAAGATTTTTATATACTATTATGTTATATATGTAAGAGAATACCTTATGCCTTGAGAAAAAAATGTTTTTGAAGAACATGCATAGACATATAAGAATGATACTTTTTTGTATTAAGCATGCACTATTAAGAAATATGTATAAAAAAATTATTTTTAAGAAGCAAAAATAAAATATAATATACAATACATTCATATTATACATAGACAAGATGTATAAAATTTTAATTAAATAAATTGTATTTCTTTATTTATAAAAATCATAAATTTGTTCAGATAATGATAAATATATATATATAAATTCAGTATATATAAATTCATATATTGCAATATGCTTCAAAATATTATAATTTTTTAACATGAAATCTTATTCATTAAGATATTATTTTATTAGATTATAAATGTATTTTTTATTTCATTTCTTTTTAATTTTTTAGTTTTAAATATTTATTAAATATTTATATTTTATATAGATATATTCATTAATATAAAATCATAAAAGATTTAAAACTTTTTATAAATCAGAAGCAAAAATTTTAATCATATAATTTATTCTATGAGAAAAGCAATGAAAAAACTTGAATATATTAATATTAAAACAATACAATAAATTTTTAAATTTTATATTTCATTTGTTGTAAAAATTATTAATTACATAATATTATAATTTATTATTTTAATATTTCACAAATTGAATTAGTTAAATTTGAATTTTTTTTAAATTCAGTATAAACTATATATATTATTTTTTAAAATTATTTATAATACATATAAAATATTTGAAATATTTTTTATATATGTATATATATTTTTTATACATGTATACATTATATATATATAGATTGAAAAAATCGACATATTTGTTTAATATTTTTATTAGTCACGAAATTTTGATGAAATCATTCTAAAGATATAAAATGAAAAAGTGAGTAAAAAATATGCTATAAGATATAAAAAAATTTTATAAAAATATAAATAGAAATGTGAATTTCTATCATCAAAAAGCGTACCGACCTTTTGTTTATTGTAGCTTTGAGATATCGGTTGACAGAATAAACGATGACAAAGGAATGTCAAAACGAAGCCGTGACATAAATTTTTACTTACTAGGTTTCCGGACTGGGACTCGGAATTTTTTGTCGAATTTTGCACAGCCGGAAGTGCATTGCCGAAAGGTGGTGGCGGAGGGGGATAAAGCCAGAGAGGGGAGAATGGGGGCGCTGAAGGTGCGACAGGATAGCGACGCAGGGGTTTAGAGCCTAAGGGACGATTTACATACTGAATTAAAGCCCAGGTCGTATTTAAACTGGTACAAACGATCCCAAATCAGTGATTGAATGCAGTCACAGCGTGTAGCTTCTTGTATGTTGAATTAAACAGTCGTCATGCGAAGATGCTGTGGATTCGTAACGCATGGCACTCCCTCGGCCCTCTCTATCGCGGGAGGAGGAGAAGGTTTTTTTCCCTCCTTGACACACAGAGTTCCCGGTTGCGCCGTTAACAAAGCGATATGTAGCACGCTTAAACCATTCGAGCACACAACACAGTACACTCTCACACCACTCTAATCAGTATTACTTAAGAAATAATTGCGTATTTACCTGAAATGCTAAGCGACAGAAAGTCAAGAAGATGGCTGCCCTCGATGGCCACACCTCAATCTGTGAGTGTGCGGCAATCGAGTAGTAAGGAGGGGCATTATTCTCAGGATCGTATTGAGGCTTTAAAAGTACCCTTTCCTAGGAATTTACAAAATATTATCAGACTTTCGATATATATAAATTTTTATATAAATTTTTTACAAATTGTATAATGATAATTATAAAATAATAATTTTATATATTTTTTATATTATTCAAATTGTATATTAATAAAATTTTAAATAATTGAAATTGAGTATTGTATAATTCTTAGTAGAATGTTGTATAATTTAAATTATTAATCATTATAATTGCATAATTAAAAAAAAAAGAAAAATATTAATGTTTATTAATTTCATATTAATTAACAAATTTATGAGCTTACATTATAGTAATTTTTATATAGTGGTTTTATCTATAATAAGAGTATTATAATATTAAAAAATTATATGTATAATATTTAAAAAATAATTTTTTTGTTACATATTTAAATAAAAATATGTTTAATATAATAATTTTTCTTTAAAAAGAGAGATGTTTAATTTATGCATCATTTAATAATACGTTCCTAGATAATACTATAAAATCAACGAATCATGTGTCATCATATATTAGGAATCTAGAGGGATTTTATGTATACAACAGTGTTTCTTAAACAAAAAAATTGCCAATGCGGGATAAAATGGTTGTTAGCAACATACAAATAAAAATAGGAGAATGATATTCCACGTAATGAGAAGCTTACTATAGCAATGGTTTATTCAATAAAATCAGATGATTTAATTAGATAATATTATTATAGATAATATTATTTTTTCACTTCTCTATTCTTTTATGTTATTGTCAGCCATTTTGTTTCATAATTGGCAACTTTTTTTCTTGAATATATTTGTAGATGAATAATGGGAAGGGTTGAAAATTATATAAATAATGCTGTATCAGTTTCATCATTCAGTGTTTTTATAATGTGAAAAGAATTATATTAACTTTATAGTCATAAAATAACTAAGAAACTGATGAAACAAGTGAAATGATAAAATATATATTTAAATATATATAAAATTATATATTTTTGCAATCGAATGCATTTAAAAATTTTTTCAATTTTGTTAATGTTATAAATGTTATCTTCCATTAAAAATAAATATAATAAATTATAGTTATAATTCAAGTATTGTATTTTATAGATTATTTTAATTATAGAGAATTTAAATATGTCTAAAAAATAGGATTAATAATTTAATCAATACAAGAAAAAAAATATTGTTTTATTATTATATAGTAATTTTATCATTATCATCTCTAAATAATTTAACAATTCCATTAATTATAATTTAATAATTCTATTAAAATTGAGAAAAATAATATGTGTATGTGTGTGTTGTGTTTTTATAAATATAAGTAAATTATTAGTGCAAGAAAAGAAAGAAAAAAAAGAAAAGACAAAAAAAATGAAATATTAAATCAATGGCAATAATTATTTTGTAAAAGTGAATGATATGTAAGATATAATATTAATAATTATAAATTTGTATTTGTCAGATTGTCAAAAATTAGAACATAAATATAAAAATTTATGTGATAAATTTGCCAATTATGAAATAAGAATAATGTTGTTATAAATATATTTATTTATATCTTATTAATTCTATAAAATTTAAAAGAAAAAAAATAACTCAAATTTCTGAATTTCATATTTTTTAAAAATATAATAAAATTTAATTGATCAAAATTGTAATTTTTCGTTGTTAACTAATTATAAATAATTATCTTATTAAATTTTTATATTATTATAATATCTTAGTTGCAGAAATAAATAAAGAAATTAAATAAAGAACATATTTTGAAAATATTTAATAATATAATTTGTTATGTATTTAGAATGTGTTTAATTATGTACATTTTTCTGTAAAGCTAACGCTGTAACTTTTTAAATATTTTGAAATTTTTTAGTAATTTCTAATATAACTAGTTTATGAACAAAATAGTTATTAGAAAAAACACTATAATATTTGATAAGAAACGTAATTCCATTTAGTTTTTAAATAATAACAATAATTTATCATATAGAAAATAATTTTAAAAGCTAAAAAATATTTATACTATATATCAATTAGAATAGATTGAGAGTTATTTTATATGACATAAAAAGCATCAATTATATTCTGAAATGTTCTCATTCATAAAATATTCACTATATTTTGGTATTTATTATTTAATCTTCACATATCAAATGTCATCAGCACACATTCAAAAGATAAATTGTTATTTAATAATTAAGTTATAGGAAAATTTCTATCATATATATTATATGAATATCATATATATATATATATATATAT
>NW_006263931.1:327986-338805 GCF_000469605.1 Apis dorsata
ATAATTTTTTTAAGTGAATTTTAGTTACAATTTTTCACTTTTTCATATTAGAAAATGATACACACTGCTTTTTAATTATGTATATGTTCCAATTAAATTTGATTATTTCCATTTCATGTAAAATCATTAAAATGTATCATAATCATAGTTTTTAATTTTGTTGAGGTGGATCTGGATCATTTGGATTTCCTCCCATTTGTCGTCTTAAAGATTCAATTAATTCAGGATTAGCATTTTGTAATTGTCGTGCAAAATGTTGACCACTAAAAAGTTTTTAAATATAATATATTTTTATATGATAATATATATAAATACAAGAAGCATTAATAATTAATTCTTACGCTTCTATAAGAGCATCCATATGTCCTCCCTGTTCAACTTGTCCACTCATAAAATTGCTCACCATATTTTGTAGAGCTGGATTGGATAACATTTGACGAGCCATGTTCATAAGAGCAGGATTACTCAAGAGTGAACTAAGATCCATGCCTGGTAATGCACTTCCACCTAATCCCATATTACTCATGCTTGGTTGAGCTAATTTTTCTTCTGCTACTTGTAAATTATTTTTATAACTTTCATTATCAGGTTCCATTTCTAAAGCTTTCTGATAGCTTTCTTTAGCCTCTTTATGTCTTTGCAAGCTGGAATATGCTAAACCTAAACGTCCATATGCTTTACTGTACGAGGGATCAATGGACAATGCAGTATGACAATCATTAATTGCTTGTTGATAATTGCCAATTTTACTATATGCTGCAGCACGGTTACAATAATACACAGCATTACGACCATCTAATTGAATTGCTCTAAAAAAATAATATAATATTATTGTAATTTTAAAAATATATAAATTTTTATAAAAATATATTTTTTTTTTTTAACTTCAACTTGTATATTAGTAGTAAATAAATAGATCGAAATATATACTTTGTATAATTGGCAAGAGCTTCATGATGTTTTTCAGCCTTCATGAGAGTATTTCCTTCATTTTTTAATCTTTCAGCTTCAGCTTTTGCTTCTGGAGTAGCTTCTGGAGCTAAACAAGGTTTTGCATTTTCTACGGAAGACTTATAAACTTCGTATAAGTTAAAATTTGTTGGAGTATCTGATGCTTGTACATTATAAGCACTTTCTAAACATTGTATCGCTACTTCAAGGCTTTCTCGAGAATCTGCTGTAATATCACCTTCTTCTAATTGTTGAGTTAAAAATTGAACAATTGCTGCTATTAGCCCCTTGACAGCCATTACTGCCTTGAAGGAACTGTTTTATATGAATAAAATTAATTATAATTATAGAATATAATTACGTTATGCTATAATAATATATAAACAAATATACTTAATATTATTTAGTAATGGAAAATTCCTAATACGTGTCATAACCTCAAAATAGTGTTCTCATTATTTGGAAATAGAATAAAATAAAATGTTTTAATTAAAACGAAGATTAATGATTGTTTTAAAAAAATCAATTGTACCAATATTACCAACATTATGTTAATAAATTGGTAAATGTTTTATTATGCCAATTCATGGTTTTGACATAACCAAAAAAGATATGCCGGATAAAAGAACACGCAATTAAATTTAATTTATTATATTTCAATCTCTTTAAATTGGATATTTTATCTATTATAATCATATTAAATAAGTTAAATTACATACATTTATATACAAATTATGAATTGTTTGCAATTAATTAGAGACGAATAAAAGTTGTCCAATAACAAAATGATACCCTGACAGTTTCATTTTAAGAGATAATTTAAAATGTTTTTAATCTTTTTGAAATTAAAAAAACACTTTCTGTACTTGAATATACCTTAAAACTTTAAGAGTAGTGTTACACAGCAACAACGAAGAAACTTCAATGTGTTACGATGGCTTCTACTTCACAAAAAAGGAAAACCTTTACACTTCGTATTGCGTTGACTACAGAATTCGTCGTAGAATATTATTATTGTTCTGAAAATATTTGCAACTACACCATTTAATTGCTTGTATTCTCACGTAATGATTTTTATGTTATTTGATTTTGTTTTAAGTCTCTTTTTGTAGAAATTAAAGTTCAATGCTTTGGTTGGAATTGCGCTGGCGCAATTCGATTAATACTAAATCTGCTTTTTTAGAGTCTATAAGTCTTATAGATATTTGAACTAAGATATATTCATACAAAGTAATAAAATTGTCTAACAAATATATTAATTATTCAATACATGAAATTTATATTGTAAATATACATGTATATTACATATATTTTAGTTATTAACATGTATGCATTAATTCTATATATTCTATATGTTAATTTACATAAGATATAATTTATATATGTATAATATAATATAATATGTAATAAATGTAATATAATATAATAATATAATATAATAATATAATGTAATAAATAAACTTGTATAATAAGATTCTTATAAAATTTTTTTAGAGCCCTTGTTTTATGATTCGTAGTATAGTACTATTTGTACTTGTACCCATAAAGATATAATAATTTTCTAAATGATAGAAAGGTACCATCATTTGTAAATCATCTATGCGCTGATGTATCTTCAATTGGAATTTCTAAAAATAATTTTGTGAGAAAATCTATATAGATTAAATTATATAGATTTTAATTAATATATTAATTAATATATTATAAATTATATTAATTAATATATTATAAATTATATTAATTAATTTAATTAATAAATCAATGTGATCTTACTTGTGCATGCATATATTCATAAATATAAAATTGATCATTTTCTGTTATGACAATGATAAAAGAATTGGTTTGGCCAAATTCTAAAATAATAAATAGAATAAAAAATATTAAATATAATTATTATTTTATCATAATATTAATATATTGTTCATACCATTCATGTGAAAACATTCTATTCCATAAATTTGTGAATTATACAAAAGAGTTTGATAATTGTAAAAATTATCGAATTCTGAATTGTAATAAAAAATATTTATTGCATTTGTCTCGAAATCATCTAATAAAACAAAACCATCTTGTTCTTGAATTAAACTTTTTACATTGCGTGTTTTACCTTCGAAAGTTCTGATTATTATAAACTAAAAAAATAATATATAAATATATCATTATTTAAAATATTTTTATAAAATAATTAATAATGAAGCATTTACTTTGGAAGTAGAAACATCTAATTTATATAAATATGATTTTTCGGAGTTTCCAAAACAACCAAATAGAAGATATACATCGTGATAATTTCTTTTAAAAATTTCAACAGTCCAAGCTCCATCAGTGGATATGTTTTGATATAAGAATAATGTATTGTTCTTGAAATCAATCTTGTAAATTAAAGAATTTGTCTGATGTGTTGCATGTATCGTATCATAATATACTGCTAGTGCAAGGAAAGTAGCATCTAAAATAAATAAAAAAATTAAAAATTAGAAAATGTTAAACTAATTATTAATTAATTTATTTTAATTTATTAATTAATTTAAAATTAAATAATTTTATTAATATTTAATATCATACTATCATGTGTGAAAAATTTTGCATCTTTTATGAAACCTCGAATTTTTAAAGTCGTTTCCTTTACATTAGTATTTAATATATCTTCAGTATCAATTATGTTAGGTTTAATCCATAAAATCGTAATGAATTCGTTTTCAGTATTATTCAATGTACATTCACGACTATATGATATTGCATTTGATTCTATGTTTATACCATATGTATTATGCAAATATTGATAATTTCTTATTATTTTATTATTATTTATTTTTCGAATTTGACAACTTTTTTTAGTAAGTTCAACCATATATTCAATTGGACAAGAACAATTATTTGGAAGTCCGCAAAAATGTCCTGTTTCTTCTCCAAACATATTCAATTTTGTAATCTGTTCATAATAAGCAACATCAATCTTCTTAATATTAGATGCTTGAATTCTTAACTTTTGTTCTATTTCTAAATATGAAAAAATGTTTGTAAGAGTTTTAGAAATTAAGGAAGATTGAACAATGCTCTTCTTCATTTTAATTTCATTTAGTACGAACACGCGATAGATTTGATGTATCTGTTCTTGTAGATTATAGAGAATAGTATATAAATTTATTTCATTTATTAAGTTGAAAACGGATACATTTTCTGGAACTTTAATTTTTGACTCAAAAATCTACAAATATGCAATTTTTAAATACATTATAAAATATATATATGTAAATTATTTGAATCAAATCATTTTACCAAATCTCCGATGATTTTAACATCTTCATCATTTTGCACACCGCTATAATATTCTAATGATATGTTCATCCCATTAATAAATGATGTATAAATATTGCCATTTACTATAAAATTTTCTTCAAAAATCTTTGAATCAGATATTATTTGCGTTTCTTTACTTTCATTTAGAGCCAAATCGGAAATATAAATATTATTGAGTGTTGATGCATTTGCATTCTCTAAGATTTTTTAATCATATTATATTGAATTATTAGTAAATATATGCGTATACATAAAATTTTAAATTGAATGATTTATATAATTTATATTATATGTATCGTATATAAATATTATAAATTTTGCATGTTTGTTGAACTAATTCTCATGCTTGCAATTTTAAAGATTTATTTAACCAATTAATATAATTTCTAATTTTTAATATGATTTATTTGTAATTGTATACATACCTGTTATTTCTATAATATCATTAAAATGTACATCAAAAAATATTTCATTTTCTTTGTCAATGGTTACACGATTCTTTAAGAATTCATCAAAATCTACTTTATCAAAATTTTTCAAACGTACATCTTTTAATATAACAAGATTTTTGAAAAATATATGAGTTGGTAATACATCAGTTGCCAGAACCACATCTTTTAAGAGGATGTTATGAACATTATCATTGACAAGAATTTGATCAATCGCGACATCATCGAGAAAAGTTATAATTCCAGTTATTATTGCTTCTCGATCTTTTCTTACTACGGAATTATTAAATTCGAGAATATTAACATTGTTAATCATAGGAATATCAATATTATTGATTACTGATATAGTATCAATATTTAAATTTTCTTTAAAAATTTTTTGACCAATTACTTCAATATTTTTCTCATCATCTATCACAGCATCTACAATAATATTATATATTTTATCGATTTCTTTAGATTGTGCTTTAACTATTGATGCTGATATATTTTTTTGAAAAATTATATTATTTTGAATAGTTTGATTCGTTGTTTTGGTTACTGCATTTTTGAATAAAAATGTCAAAGAAGTGGAGTTTATTGAGAAAATATCCCAAGAAATATTTCCATCTATTTTTAAATTAGTGATTTTTGATATTGACACATTGATCAAACTTGAATATAACTGAAATAAAATTTCTTTAATTCAATAACTGAAAGTCAATATTATCATTTTATATTTTAATTTAAAATTTACCTCATCAAAAACAAAATTGTTTAAATTTTTTGTTACAATATCTCCTTCTACAATTAAATTATCGAATTTGACATTCTCTATCAATAAAGGTTTATCAATCCATATCAAATTAGAGATATCTTGATAATTAATAATCTTAGTTTTGATATTATTAACAGTAACTTTATAAAAAATGAATTTTATAGGTATATTTTGTTCTGTTGATTTCGAGAGAAAATCATTAAAAAAGTTATTCACATCAAGATCATGTAGGGATTTCAATGTGATATTCTCTACGGTTAATTTTTGGAACTCAATTTTATTAATAATATTGAATACGATATTTTCTTTGGCAATATCGTTTAAATAAATAATATTTAAATTTTTAACATTTAAATCACCATGTATTACTAAATCTTTTAAATCAAATAATTTCATATTTCTTAACAATCCAAGTTTTTTTACTTCGAAATTATTAATTTTTTCTACATTGAGATTTTCTAAACAAAATTTCGGAACTTTCATAAATTTAATTTTCTGATATTTGCTATTTTGTAAAAAGAAAGTATTATTTTTGTCACTAAAGAAGAGAAAATTAAGTTTATTTACAAATATTTGTTTAGTTTTAATCTTAGAAAAAATCATGTTTTGTAGAAAAATATGAGGCTGTTTTTGGTTTAAAATATTGACAATAGGAACATCATTGAAAACATCAATGAATAATTCGTTTCCGTGTATATGTTTTACATATAATTTTTCTCGAATTATTATAGATTCTGGAGTAATTTCAAAAAAACTATTATTTTTTTCTTCAACGAAAAACATATCATCTATGTAAATATTTTCAAAATGTAATTTTTCAAAACTTTTTGGAATAATTGATACAGTAGTGTACAAAAATTCTTCTTCAGAAAATCCATTCAAGTACTTTGTGTTAAAATAATCTATAGTTAAATTATTTTCAAAAATGATATCGTTTTTAATTACTTGATTGCTTGATTTTGTCCAAAAAACATTGAAAATATTATTAAGATTTATTTTTTCATTATTTAGAAAGATTTGCATGTAATTGTCCAGTTCTAAAGTTTTTATCTTCACGTTACCTTGAATGGAAACATTAGAATATATTTGATATGGAATATCTGATATTTTGAATTTTGAATCAACTATAAATTTCTTTGTTACATGTAATCTCGCAATTTTTGCATCTCCTATGGAACATAAAATTTTTCACGTAAATATGAATAATATTTATAATATATATAATAGTATAAAACTTTAAAAAATTAAATTAATCTCACTTTAAATACCTTTGATTATGTTTTCAGTAGATATTCGCGCTGCTTTTGAAACTGGAATATTATTTATCGAATCCGCGAACAAATTTTCTACTCTAAATTTTTTTGCTATAAAATTATCAAAAGTTTGATTGGTTATTGTATTCATATATTTGTTCCATGACTTTTCATTCAACATTTGTATTGTAAGATTCTGGATTTTTAACATATTATTATAAATAATATTTCCTAAAAAAGTTTAATTTAAATTTAAATATCAATTTAAGTTAATAATTTAAAATAATTTTATGAAATTTACCTTTAATTTTCTGATTGTGATTAATGATAAATAATTTATCAAAAAGTTCGTTGATATTCGTGCCATTTAACATTTTTATATTTAAATTCATTAACGATATATTCGAATTTAAATATATAGTATCATTTGAAAATTCAATTTTATCTGATGTTAAATTTATTTCTAATTTTAATACATCACTAGCTAGAGACCAATCTAAAATAAAGATTTGTTTCTTAATAATATTTTCATACCTTTAAATTTTTTATTATTATTAATTATTTATTATTATTAACTCTTACATCGGAATGGAATACCACAAATAGATTCTACTTTAAGATCATTTATAATCACATCTTTTTTCTGCAATGAAATTGAAAATTTTTGCATTTTACTTGAATCTATAATATCATTCGAATAAATATCAACATCATTAAAAAAATCTACAATCAGTTTATCAATCTGCAGTTCTTCAATAAACGCATCTCCATCAATAATGATATCTCTATTTATATTATTCCACATTAAAAATTTAGACGTTAAAATATTATCAATTTCATGGATTAAATTTTCCATGTATTGTTCTAGTTCTCGAGGTATTATAATATCTTCATCTATAAAGACATTAATGTTTTTCACAGTTCCTGAATCTAATATTAAATCTTGCAAGATTAAAAGTTTTGGTATTGTTAAATCTTCATGTGCAGAGAATAAAAGAGACCATAAGGTTGTAGCTTTTTCTAGAAAAGGTTTCCTTTGTTGCAACATTTCAACTAATTCGGTCAAATGGTTCGATAAAGTATCGCTTTTTTTAATCGAATGTTCTGAAAATAAAATTATAATAAATGAAATGAGAAATAATTTCGGAAGAGTACTATTTTAAAATAAAATAACTAACCAGGAAAAATTTCTTCAATTTTTAGCTCCCATGACTCTATACTGTAAACTTGATCTGAATTCATGATAATCAGCAGCATATTTACCACAGATTTGTCGATTCGAGTTAGTATGTCAATCAGAAACATTCCGCTAGGTAACTTCATAGTATTTATTAAAGTGCAATCTGATGCATTTTCAAATTTGTATAATTTTAAAATATTCTAAAATATGTATAATATTTGTAAATAATTATAAATAATTACTGATTGTTTATTAGTTAAATTCTATACTTACATTATAGACTACGAAAAAAAAATTATTATCATTGATATTCACGATATGAATTAAATCAGGTATTTCTATTTCTGGAATTTGTTGCCAGTTTAACAGTTCATATCCTAAAAAATAACTTGAAAATATAATTTTCATAGATCTGTAATATATAAAAGAAAAATGAAGAAAAAACGAACCATCCCACCAAAGTAAGTTACTTGGTTCATATTGATTTATTAATAAAATAAAATTAAAGCCTGCGTGTCTATAATGATGAACGGAAATCGGATTTGAAGTTTTCAAGAATTGTATTTTATCTAAACTGGTTTCTGTAAATTCATATACCATGGAGCCAATATTGGGGATATTTTCATTATTTTGTGCGAATATTATGATTGTTGATTGTTTGTATTTAAATGTAGTGACTGATACTGCAGCAGTAGTTATTATATTCTTTATTTCATCCATGTATGTTTCTTTCCAATGATATATTCTATATTAATAAAAAATATATATTTTTAATTAAAATAATTCTAAAAATATATGGTTATTAATTTCGCTTACAAAGACTGCACAGGAAATTGACCGAAATTATTGGCCACTACGAGATAAAGTCGATTGTCACGAATGAAGAAGTTAGCATCCATGGGACATTCCTCGTATCGAATGGTTTGACGACGTCTTAATTGTAAATTATTTGTTTGTGTATAAATACTACAGAAACTGGTTATATAACAAATTAGCAAATAAAGTACATTTTTCCAGATAATATTCTGTAATATGTTAATTGAAATATTCTAATATTGTATATAATTTTAAGTAATCATAAATAATATTAATTTACATACTCTGACAAATTTAATGGAACCATTATTAGAGATTGGAATTATTTCTCGAGATGAGATATTGTTAGAAGCATCAAAAGAAAATGCTATAAAACGATTTGCTTCTACCAAAAATATTTTGTTGAATGCATTTGTTATGAAAGGTAGTTCTTTGTTGAGATCTTCTTTCCACAATCGATTCCATTTTACATTGTACACTTTTCTTTCAACTATGATCATCATTAAAAAATTTATTTTAAATATATTTCATTTGAATATTTAATTTATTTATTATTTTTTTTTTTACCTATTGGTTCTTCTCGAATATAAAGTTTGGCTATTTCAATTTTTGTTTGCCTTAATTTTTCATCTAAATGATTGATTATGGAAATGTGTGCAAAAATAAAATCGATGTAACCGATAAGAAGCTAATATATAAAAATATAATCAAGTATTAAATTCGATTTATATAAATTAAATTTGATTTTTAATCTTCTTTAAATTTAATTCAAATATTTGTTTAATACTTACTAAAATTCTGAAAGATCTCATAATCTCAAAACAATTAGCGATTCTTTCACGTTTGAAATCTAATTGATTACTAAAGACAATTACAGGTCATCAGCTGAATACGCATACAAACAAAATATGCGTATTCATGCGTATCTATATCATATATTTATATATAAATATCAATTATCATTTGAATCGTTAATAATTGAAATCAAAATTATAGAATCATTGAATAAGCTATATGAATAAAATTATTAAAAATTTAATATACAATACAAATTTAATATATTATTATTCATTCATTAATAATATATATATTATTCATATATATATAACATATTTACATCATACGTAAAAAGAAAAATTCAGAGAAATAAAATAATAATAAGGTAAAAAAAGAAATAAAATTGTCTTTGTAAATAAATCAATTTTTATATAAATTATTTTTATTATTATTATATTGAATATCAAATTAAATCCTTTGATACAAAGTCATAAAATAGAATAATTTTTTAGAAATTAATAATTAATATAAATAAATATAAATAGAATAATTAATATAAATAAAAGAAGATAACATAAATACAGACTAGAAAAAAAAAAGAAAAAAATTATCAAAAATGATAAAAAATATTTTCAATTATTTCGTATTGTATTCGTATATTATTAATATCGTATCATATTATGTAATATTCATGTGTGTGTATATGTGTGTGTATGTGTGTGTGTGTGTATAATCTAACATAATTTTATATAACTATACTTTAATTTTTATTTACATTAATTTAATTTTATGTTTTAATATTTTGTTTATTTTCTCTGAATATTTTGTCTTTTTTTGATTATCAATAATATATGTATGAAAATAAATACATATTATGTGTATTAATTTATTTAATTTAATAAAATTTATATATATATAAAATTTGTATATATAATCTTTTATTCTGTAATTTGTATTTGTATAATTATGTAATTTGTATATTGTATAAGTATTTTTATTCACTTTTATTATTAAAATATTTTTTTCTTTTTTCTTTTTTAGTTTTTTTAAAACAAATTTATTATTGAAACTCAAAATTTTAGATTAATCTTATTATCATTCATCGATTATTATATTGAATTACTAGTAAATTAATTTTTTGTTGTGAAATCATATCCAATATAATCATAAATATTAAAAAATTATAAAATATGAAAATTATAGAATAGAAATTGACTATAATTAAAAAATCATTGGAATTTATAAATATTTATTTTTTCGATGAAATTAAATTATAATCTAAATATTGCATTTATATTCTTACGATGTCATTCTTTCTTTTATGATATCATTTATA
>NW_006263931.1:338973-350664 GCF_000469605.1 Apis dorsata
TATTAAAATATATAATTAAATAAAATATGCTATATATGTGTAAAATATTAATATATTAGTGAAAGAGTTGATTAAAAACCAAAATAAATAAAAAAATACAAAATACAAAATATAAAAATTAAAATTCAAAAATGTTAGTTAAAGCTTAATTATTAATTAAATTATAATTAAATAATTTAAATTTGCGTTAAATGAATTAAGGCAAAGACAGAGTGTGACAGTGTAATGGCGCGGCGGAGATAAAACTATATTATTGTATTTCCATTTTATTTCATTTAATCCAAATGTAATTATTTATAATCTAATAATTAAGCTTTAACAATATTTTGTAACAATATTTTTGTATATCAATTTTTGTTTCTAGGATTGATTCTCTAAAGTTGTTCTATGAATATATTAATATTTTGTATATTACATATATATATATTTTATACATTTTATATATGTATATATTATAATATATAATATACTACATTAATATATAATATTATATATTCAGTTTTTATAATATTTGACCAATTTTAAACAAAAATTAAATATAGATTTGTTTTTATACGAGAATAAATAAATATTTTTGATTTATAAATATAAATATTTTTTCTTTTTATTTACAAAATAATATTTCATTCGATTTTTTATGATGCAGTACAATAATTTAAAATAACATAATAATATAAATATTTATTAAAATAAAATAATACATATTATAAATGATCATTTATTTGTGTATATTTTATATAAATTTTATTGGGGCCCATAGACCCAAATGTATATAATATAATCATCGAATGAAATATATTACAAGATGATCCTCCCAGTCTCTAACCGACTTTTGATTTTTAGCTAGATGGCGCTTATAATTCACAAATATCTCTTTAATGTTTTCATTGGCCTGAAAGTATTCGCGATCTTTACATGGATTGGTTGTTGATCGTAATCGAAAGATTTTCACAAATCCTGCTTATGTATCGTACACCAAGGAATAGAATAGATAGATTGTATGTGAAGTGATTGCCGGTATTGCAAGTTCGTAGAGTTTAGGTCCATTGCATCGTTTCTGACGGGAAGCAACAAGTGATCACGAGAAATAGATCGCATGTATACATGTAGTATACGATAATACCTATATTGACGGAGGATATAGACGCAAGTGTGTAAGACAGTATATTCAATCAGTGTGTGTATGCGAGCACAACCGCGTGCGGGCGGTTCCCACACGTCCGTGCAACAAGTGTCATATACGGCAGCGCGATTAATTGTTTCGAAGAGCGCTGTACATGGTGTTCATTCTTTCTTCACCGGATAAAAAGAATCACCGGCAAAAATGGGCTGCGCGGTGAGTACTACCGGCGAGAAAGAAGCTGCAGAAAGATCTAAGAAGATCGACAAGGATCTTAGAGCTGATGGGGAACGGGCCGCTAGTGAGGTCAAACTCCTCCTACTTGGTAATTTCTTCTTCTTTTCTTTCCATAAATGTATCTTTTATCTAGAATAATTGTCTTAACAATTATTCTTCTTTTTTTACTTATTATGTGTTTTCTCAGAGATGATGATTCCACAATGTTTTAATGATTTGTTGTAAAAGTAGATCACTGCACTGTGTGGTCACCAAAGAAACTTTTTTTTTTCATTTGTTTTCCCATTAATTTTTTAAGATAATATTTCAATTGTTTGATACTTACTCTAAATAATTTTTTCACACTAGTTATATTCTCATCAATTATTGGATTTGTGTAATCATGGAAGTATATCGCAAGCAATTTTCCGAAAACTTTGAATCATCATTTAGAATGAATCATTAGATATCATGTTCTCAATCTATAGCTATAGTCAGATAGATTATGATTTATGAATATTGATGTTTTTTATTAAAACGAAAAAATAATGAAAATCAAATATTACATATAATATATTCATTAAACATTTGAATATATGTTTGCCTTTTAAGGAGCTGGAGAATCTGGAAAATCTACTATAGTAAAACAAATGAAAATTATTCATGAAACAGGCTACAGTAAAGAAGAATGTGAACAATATAAACCTGTAGTTTGCAGTAACACAGTTCAAAGTCTTATGACAATAATTAGAGCCATGGGTCAGCTTCGAATTGACTTTGCAGATCCTAATAAAGCGGTAAACATATTAATTTTAAGTGAAAAATATCTTATATAATCATAAAAATGTATTATATATTAGATCATACATATTTTATTAGTAACAACAAAAATTAATTATATTATAGGATATAGCACGTCAATTTTTTACCCTAGCCTCTGCTGCAGAAGAGGGTGAACTAACAGGGGAACTGGCATTATTAATGAAACGATTATGGCAGGATGCTGGAGTACAACTTTGTTTCACCCGCAGTAGAGAATATCAACTAAATGATTCAGCAGCATATTATCTTAATGCTTTAGATCGTATAGCTCAGCCTAATTATATTCCTACTCAACAAGATGTTCTTAGAACACGTGTAAAGACAACAGGAATAGTGGAAACACATTTTTCCTTTAAGGGTTTACATTTTAAGTAAGTTAATTTTAAAATATTTTCATTAATTTTATATTGTGAATTTTATATTGTTAAAATTTTTCTGTTCTATCAGAATGTTTGATGTAGGAGGTCAAAGATCAGAAAGAAAAAAATGGATACACTGTTTTGAAGGAGTTACTGCTATCATTTTTTGTGTTGCATTAAGTGGATATGACTTAGTACTTGCAGAGGATGAAGAAATGAATAGAATGATAGAATCAATGAAACTGTTTGATTCTATTTGTAATAGCAAGTGGTTTGTTGAGACATCAATTATTTTATTTCTAAACAAAAAAGATCTTTTTGAGGAGAAGATCACAAGGAGCCCATTAACTATTTGTTTCCCAGAATATAAAGGTGCTAACACTTATGAAGAATGTGCTTCTTACATTCAAATGAAATTTGAAAATCTGAATAAAAGAAAAGATCAGAAACAAATTTATACACATTTTACATGTGCTACTGATACATCTAATATTCAGTTTGTATTCGATGCTGTAACTGATGTTATAATCAAAAACAATTTGAGTAATTGTGGTTTATTAAGTTAAATATTTTAATACTCAAATTAAAAAGAGTAAATTGATATTCAAGGTGTATAAACTTGTCTAAGCACAAAAGATATACATGAGACTGAAAACAAATTGTTAGAAACAGATATGTTTTGGGTATATTCATATATACCAGTTATGCAATATCTTCATTTTCTCATTTCATTTTTTTGCAATATTTGGATATACATAACATTATGAAATAATTTGTTAAATCCTATATTTCATTTCTTATATTTTTTTTTTATGCTAAAATTTATGACACTTCTTTGCAATTAATTAATTTTAAACTTATTGATTTGTTTTAAATGACAAATAATTTTAAATTAAAATACTTGAAATTATGTTATTTTGATAAAAATAAATATTATTTGCAGATAAACAAATATTTGATATCTGCTAAATATGTTTAGTATATTAATCAGAAATTAGTTAGCTATTAATTTAGTAATATCGTTTTGTATATAATTTATTGATTAAAAGAAATATGTTTATACTGAATGGAAATATATTTCCATAACAGTGTTCAAAGCCATTCATTCCTTTTATAATAAATTGTTCATACAGCAATGACAGACACAATTCATTGTGTTAACAGTATATATTTATATACAAGTTAAATTTGATAATAATTTTTGTAAAACTTTTTTATACGTATCATTAGATAATATTTAAAGTGTTGTCATTATTGTACTATCTGTCAAATAAATGACAATATTAGGATTAATTACAAATTTAGAAAACACTTTTATTATATTACTGAAATAAATAAAATTTTTTTAAAAAAATATTTTTTTGAAATCCTGTGTTTTATACTATAAAATATTATAAAATATAAAGTGATATTAACAAAATAATGAAATTTTAAAAAGTAATGAATGTATATCATTTAAATTAAAAATTTAAAAAATTTTTTACTAACATCATCTCTATTTATATTTAAAATATATGATTCAATTACAAAATTCATAATTTGAATTTAATTTATAATTTGATCTTTTTAAAAAAATATTAAAAAAATAATCGCGCAAGTACTTATTGTTCCGAATTTTATAGAATAATTAAGAATATTTTGTTCATTGTATAAACAGAATCTCATTTTACTTGTATCAATTTATATTATACATACATGTATAATAATACAACACATGTGAAGCTATAAAATAAATATAGTAATATCTTTTCTAACAAAATACTGATTGATATTTCTATATTTTTATAATAATGACCTTTATGTATATTCATAAAATATTTTATAAGAAAATATTTTATAAGAATACTGTTATTTAAGTCTTTTATTTTTTTCAACATTATATTCAGGAATAAATTTAAAATTTTTCAATTTTCAAAAAATCATCTTGATCATTTATTATATTTAAAAAAAAATATAGCAAGATGTATGTAAATAAAGGGGAAAAATATAGTCAATAAATTTTAACATTAATCATAAAATTAATATATCTAAAAAATATAACTTTTGTGGCTTTTTTATTTTAAATAGAGCAATATAGCAATAACAATATTTTTTTTTTTTATATTTAGCCACAATAAATTTTTTCAAAAAGTTATATCAATATAACATTTTTAACAGCACAAATTTTTTTTAACATAATTATTTCAATTGTTTTAACAATTATTAAAAAAACTTTTAAACTATATATATTTGTAAGTTCTGTATATGGTCTATATTATTTTTATAATCAATTTGAAATAATAAATTTGTTTACATGCAAAGTAGGAAATTGCACAAGTGAAAACTTAAATTCTTATATTGTTTGGAAACTGAATTTCTATCAAATAAATGAAAATAATCACAGAATAAATTTAAAATTTGCAGTATGCTATATAGCTTTACATTATATAGAAGCGATCTATTCTGTTAATTTTTATCATTATTTATAAATTAACTACACAATTACACATTCTGAATTGTTTTTTGAATTAAATAGATTCAATGTGGATTTCTAGCCGGAATAGGCGGTCCACCTGATGTTCTTGCTGGAATTGGTGGCGGAACATTTGAAGTAGGTAAAATAGGTGGAGGATGTTGTGGAGGAGGAGGAGCTTGTCTTTGGGGTAGCGGAGGTGGTTTAGAACTGGGTGATCTATTAGATGATTCTTGCAAAGGATCTGTACGAGGTAGTGGTGGTGGTGGACGGTTTGGTATAGGATAATTAGGTGATCCATCCAATATTTCTTCATAAATTGCAGATTCTGGTGATAATCTTTCACTTTGTTCAGATTCTACTCTTTCTCTAGATAATGGCGTTAAGAATTGATTGGGCAACACGCTAAATACACCAGCACGTGGTCCTTGTTTTCGATCTTGTATTGGACTTTTGGGTAGTTGAGCTGGACGACCTGGTGGTGCTGGTCTAGGTGGAGGAATTACTCCATTTGGACTACTTCTACTAGAAGATGACCGTTCTCCTATGTCTAATTGTTCTAATCTTTGAATTGAATTTCTTATTAGAGAATTTGAAACAAATTGCGCAACTGTAGTATTACTACAAAGTTCTATTTCTTTTTCAATTAATTGCACCCAATTCGGTGATTTCAAAGATAATTTTAAGGTTTGGCCACATACTTGAGTCATACCTTTCCTTGCTGCTGACAAAGCACATTGCCCATCTCTAAATGTTACCCAGATTGTTTCACCAACGAATCTAACAAGAATTACTTCGCCAATATGAGAGAAATCTTGTAATAATGCCATCATAAAATTTTCATCAAATATGCTGTCTATATCATCTGATTCTTCAATTGCTTTTACTACTATAGTGCCATCAGGTGGACCTAAATCTTGAATCACTTCTTTAAATACCCGTTCACGTTTTTCAGATTCAACACAATGAATATCTATATCTATTATAGCAATAACTGGTCGATGATCGCTTTGTTTTAATTCTGCCCTACCATAATGTATCAATTTTCCTGGATTCCAATCTGTAGGAGAATCTAAAATAGATAAAAACAAATGTTATTATTAATAAAAATTATAAGAATATTAATTAAAATGATAATTATACAAAACTAACCAATATCAGGTACTTGTTTTCGACGTTTCCATAATATTCTATCAGTCCATGCAGGTTGACGACATTTTTCACTAGTATCATAATCATCAGAAAAAAGATCATACTTATATGTTGGAGCAAAAATAATAGGACCTTCCAAAAAATTTTTAAAGACATTTCCATGATTCTGTTGAACCTATTTTCAAAATATTAAAAAAAATATTTTTTAAAGTATTTTTTATAGTTTGTACAGAGTATTTACTTTATATTTACCTTCAATTGATCATGTTGTAATATTTGATTAAATTCATTTTTTTTTATCATTTCTTTCATTTCATCTTTATCCATATCAACTCTATAATTAAAATCTCCACACCAAAATACATAATCATGAGTATTCAATGTTCTTCCCATAGGAAATGTAATTTTTCGTGTTATTTCTGCATAATCTGCATTACGTTCATTAACTTGACTTTGTCCAGCAGCGAAATGCGCGCAAACGAAACAGAAAGACGTAGAATACAATACACATCTAATAGCTGCAGCTCCTTTATTTCCTGTTGCACCTCCTAATCCGGTTTTAACACAATCTACAGCTACATCTCTTAAATAAGGTGCATGCTTAGGTCGTATAAATAAATAGAGACAAACGCCAACTAACTGTTGATAGGTAACCAAAACATATTCAGTATCTCGGGAAAGTACTTTTTGTAATTCCTCTGCCCAAGCTTTTGCATTATCGGTACTAGCCGCCATTATATTGCTAGCATTTAAATCAACAATTTCTTCGAATCCTATTGCAAATATATCTACAGGAACATTATCATATTCGACTGATACTAAAGCTATAAAAAAATAAATAACTCATAAAAATATATTTCATTAATAAAAATAAACATATTTAAATTGTTTAATTAAATAATTAATTAATTTAAATTAAACTTACATGATGACTTTTGTGGAGCATCTAGTAACCAATCAGAAAGAGATACATCTTTATATACAACACTTCGGAAATGTTTTCCTCCATTAACATTATAAGTACCTACACTTATTCTAAGATTCATTGTAGTTACATATTCATTATATCTTTTGCACATTTCTCTGAGAACGCTGGGTGGAGCGTGTAACATATTTGAAGGTAAAAGTAATCGAGCTCTATCCGCCAATTCTGTATTTAATGTTGATCCCAATAATAAGATGTCAATAGCCTCTTGTTTACTGGAGTCTAATAAATTATTTTGTATTGTTCTAGCTGCAGATCTTGCACCATCCATTAATTTTGAACTTCCTTGAATTGCCCCAGTACCAGCATATATTTTACTTACTTCATTACCATTGTTGATCCACATTTGTCTAAATACTTCTTCAAATCTTGAAACCATCTGTTGCTTTTCAAGTAACTTTAATAATCCAAGTTGTTTGCCAAGTATTTCTAATGCAAAAAATGTTTGTACACAATTTGTTCTATCTAGACAATCGAGACAATTTGTTCTAATAGTTCCAGTTTGTTCAAGAATGACAGTATTACCAGCCGCATAAAACAATGAAAATGATTCTAAATATTTATCTATTTTTGCTTTTAATTTTGAAAGATTTTTCATATTTCCACCTCTACATTCTTGATGATAATCAAATAAAATATGAGGCACATCATTATGTTCTGACATATTATGATGAGTCTGGAATAACTGACTTAACATTGCTTCTCCTTCTTTGCTCCCAATTAGACTAGATCCAAGAAGATTGACAATTATTTGCTGCCCATACCTTTCTTTAATTATATTTAAGTGTCTATTAAAAGCAGGTGCAGATGCTTCAAAACCACGAGAAATTTTCACTTTATGAGAACCAACTTGAATACCAGGTTGCTCCCAGAATAAAGGAACTGATCCTCTAGTTTGTACATAAGAGGTTACTTCATTATCTAAATATATTACTTGCTCTGTTTCTACAAAATTTGCTACATGACCATCATCATTAGTTCCTCTGACATTAAACCTAGATAATAAATATAAATTTATAATATGATATTAATGTTAAATATAATTTTGATTTTTAATGATGAAATTATCAAATATACAAATATATTTTTTTTTAATTATAATTGTACAATTAAAAAATAAAAATTATATTTATTGTTATCATGAAAATGTTGCTGTTTGAATTATCATAATATTATTATATATAGAAATATACATAGTATATTTAAAAAATTTTTAAATTATTAAATTGAAATAAAAAAAATAAAAAATTATTGACTTTTTTAATATTTTTGATTATATTCAATGAATAAAGTCTAAAAATATCACTTTTAATAGCAAGAGTTTAAAAATTATGTTTCTCTGAAATTTAATGTTAATATATCTAATAAGATGAATCCATATACAAATTGAATTGTAATGGTAATAAAAAACAGATACTCTATATTGATTCATTATTAAGATTATAATATAACAATTAATTTCATTAGTTTTTTATATGTATTTTAATAAATAAAATAAAATTGCTAATTAAATTTTTATTTGTCAAAATTAAATTTTGATTTACAATAAATAAAAATTTTATTAATCTTATTTCTTGGATACTTTGTAAATATCCAAGATATTAAATTAGATTTAAATTCTTATAACTGAATTTTATAAAATAATTTTCTGATAATTTCCTCATAAATTAGATAATTTATATTTAATTAAAAATAAATTAAAAATACCTTGTGCCTGCACGTTCGCAACTCAATCTTGATATAAGAACAGCACGAGCTTGTCTATGACCAACATATACAGTTCGAATTTCCACACTACCACACATTGCTTTAAGTAACCAATGAGATGTATCTACACCATATCTTAATAAATGTATATGTAACATTCGATTCCTGTTATTTGATAAGAAAAAAAAAAATATTTAATATTATATTTAATATTAAAATTTAATATTAAAATTTTGCATATATATGATACTAACCAGAAGAATCTATTATCAGTTATTGTAGATTTACATCGCCTTTGTGCACTAAGAGTAATATCAAGAGGTTCTTGGTTATTAGCAGACCAAGAAATATAAAATGTACCTGAGTTTAGAACTTTTCTGACTTCAGATATACGATCCTCATTACCTTGTGTGTAATGAAGTGGTACAAAATGAGTCTGTGTAATTCTAAATACTTCTGATTCTCCTATTTTACCAACCGAAAAACAACCAGTGACAAGAACAAGATACAATAAAGTATTTTCGCCTGCATTTAATTGCAAGACACCTAAACATCCATATGCATCTAATAATTTTGTATATTTTCCTTTTAAAGTATCTGTTTCTTCAGCAGCTGTAAATTAATTCAAAATTACAAAATACATATAGAATCTATTTGATAAATATTTATTTTTATACTTTTTAAAATAAAATTTTAAATAAGAAGAAAATTAAAAAATTAAAAATCGAGAATATTTAAAAAAAATATTAATTATGATAAAAATACTTACAAAGTACAGCAACTGCCTGTGATTCAAAAAGAACAGTTTCCTTTCGATTTCGTTGTTCTAATATAAGTGAATGAGGACTAGGTGGCTTTAATTTTTCGTAAACGCGAAATCCTTTACCCATCGCCATTGTTGTATTAATATCTTTGAAAGTTTTAAAGATAAATATATGTTTTGGTAGAATATGACAGGCCCGTCTGTCATATGGAAAAGCGTGATTACCTTACTCTTATTATGTTTTCTTTCTGTCACTTTACTTATCACAACAATAATAAACTTTTCTCTACTAGTTAACAGAGGAAGAGTAGCGCTCTTTTCGCTAATCCGTCAATACTTCGATATTTTCGCAATATATACATCGCGATTTCACGAAGTCTACAGTCTGCTTGTCTAACCGTAACAATCAATCGAACGCGCCATTTTAAAATTTTAAAAAGTTAAATATGTAACAATTTTTCGCGCCATTAATATCAGTTAAAATATTACTTTAAAAATTGCATTAATCGTATTTCTATGATTAAACTTTTCACAAATAAAAATAAAATAAATGCTATTATCAGAAATTTAAATAAAAATATTAATTTTTAATACAATTTATCAATTTTTACTTAAAAAAACACTATTTTGAAATTTTTAATTTTTTTATTTTTAAAATAATTTATTTATTTATTTGTGTAAATTGTTTTTAAATTTTAAAAAAATTATATTCTACTATTATTAAAAAGTATTTTAGATTAAAAATAACCATAATTTAATAATTTAATAATTGTGTATTTAAATAGGAACTATTTTACAAAATTATAATATTGAATATATTTAATATATTTTATATATTATGAAATGATATATAAAATTTTTTTCTTATATCAACTTAATAATAAAAAAAAAATTTTGAATATCATATTGAAATTTAAAAAGTTAATTCTTTAAGATACCAAAATTGAAATTGCTTTATTGTTTTATTAATAGTTTCGTTTAATGTTGCTGATATTTAAATTATAGTTAATAAATTACTAAGCTAAATTATTAACTAAATTAAATTAAATTGAGTTAATTTAATTTTAAATTATACTTCTATTATTGTTTTTTTATGCCAGAGGTATGAAAATGCATAAATTTTTTATTTAAATAAGAATATAGGATGAACATTATTTTTTATACTTACTTATTTTGGCTAAATCTATCAAATATATCCCACAAATATATTGTAATATTTTATATACAATTATATAATATAGAAGATACATTAAAATATTAAAAAACAAAAATTTTTTAAAATAAGTCTTTCAAAATTAGAATAATTTTTTTAATGCTTTTTGTTATAATATTTTAATTATATTAATTCAATGTATTCAACATTTTGACTCACTTTAATGATTATATATAAAAGATACATAGCTTATTGTGCTAAATTTTATTTCTTTTAATGATAATTGTTACATTTATTTCCACAACAGCCATTAAGTTTAAATAGGATTCTTTATTAAAATCATTCATATCTATTCTAAAGTATTGTATATAAATAGTTGAAAAAAAGTTTAATTATGCTATGTTTTTAGTGGATGTTCTTGATCGTTGCATGCATCTTAAGTTTAATTATAGAAAATGTCACATATATTCTTTTATATTACCACAATATTTACATAATAAAGGTAGCATCTAATTAAATTATTAGGCTATTTTTTGTTTTTTTTATTGTTGTTGTTTTTTTCATATTTTTATTTTTATATATTGGTAGTGAAATATTTCTTAATAGTAACACTGCTTAGAGGAATATCTGAGGATAAATAAAATTCATATTTAATCTTATTTGATAAAATAAGTAATATAATGCTATCATGAAATCAATGATTCATATTATATTTTTTGTCAAATTGTCAAATTCATATTATATTTTTTGTGCAATAAGCATTCATAGAAATAGTCAATCAATAAAAATCTTAAATATGAATTTTGTAGAAAGCACTGTAATTATATAATATTCATGGAATACTCTTAGACTAGCAAATTATACATTCTATATCAAATTTTAACAATCAGTCGATACAAATCAATACTTTCTTATATTTTTTTTCAGTGATTCTCTCTCTCTCTCTCTCTCTCTCTCTCTCT
>NW_006263931.1:350841-359469 GCF_000469605.1 Apis dorsata
ATTCTATAGATTCTATATTCAGATTCTATATTTCAGATTCTATAAAATCTATAGAATCTATAGAATTAAAAATTATTTATAGAATTTTTCATTTATGTAAGAGTACATAACCAACAAATAAATTTCATTTTCATACTGCAAATATTTTTTTTAACAAAAGTTTAAGAATTATATATGTGTGCTTATAGTAAAAATGATGATTTAAAAATTGCTTAATCATTAAAAAACACTTTAATCTAAAGTTACTTGTAATTAAATTTTCAACAAATTTCCATAGTTATCTTTTTTCTACTTTCTAAAATATCATCAATTTAATCTATTCTATGCATTTCTGAACTTTTTTTTTATAGCAAATAATTAACTAATGCATATTATATAAAAAATAATAACTGTTGGATTATAATACTTCAAGAATTAAACTATAATTATCTTATAAGTTTGGCCTGACTGTAAAAGAGATTGATATAATAGAATATTTATGATCACTTAATATTTATACTTCAAGGAAGTCCTTTAGTAAAGTAACTCTACGCTTTTCAGCAATATCCATTTGATTTTCTAAGTCTCCACGATTTGTTGTTTCTGCATGTTCTATTTTCCAAGAAAGATCTTCTATTTCTGCTTCCAATTGAGCTTGTTGATATTCAAACTATAAATATTTATTATATATATTTAGTGTTTCTTTTATCTCTAAACTTATTAAATATTTTAAAAATTAAAATAAATTTTTACCAATTCTTTACGTGGACCAGGTTCCATATAATAAGCATAAGGATAAGTATATTGCAAAGTATAACGGCAACGTGTTAAAAGTGATGCAGCTGCAAATAAATGTTGCCAGTCAATCCATGTTCCACTAGAGTTCATTACTTTTTTATTTATTTGCATTTTTATAGCTTCCAATGTTTGCTCTTCTAATTTTAATGATTTACTATGATTTTCCCACTAAAAGATATTTAAAAGTATAAATACATATAAAATTACATATAAAATTAATCTTAAAAAGAAACAACTCTTACTCTTTCATAATAATGAAGATATTTTTTAAGAGCTTCTCTGGCTTGTGCAAGTACACTTTCATGGGCAATGTTAGGGTTCTCTTTATAACGTGAACATACGTAATATTCACTTCCATGTGCTTTCCAATCTCCAAGGCACATCCAACAAAAATCATACTTACAATTATAACATTGCATATGATTGCAGCCACCATTTTTTTCTATACAAATATGGCATTTTGGACACTATAAATTAAAGATTATTTCTTTTATAAAATTATATACACATATTTTACATATAAAATTTAAATACTGACATCTTTGGTGTGGGCGCTAATATAATTAGCTGTTTCTGAATCATCTGCGCATTTTGTTAACCATTTCTTCATAGTATTACAATCAGTAGGTGCATGGTAATCAATACCACATCGAAAACTGAAATTATTATTATTTCATTATAATTAATATTATAATAATATATTATTATATCATTATAATATATTATTATATTTTATAAATATGTATGATTAAACAAGTGTATGATTAAAATTATAAATATTCTAGAAATATGAATACATACCAAAATACAGTTTTACATGATGAACACATCACTCTTTTTGCTCTTTGTTCTTTTGAACGCATAATCATTTGACAATTGGGCCCTGGACAAAACCTTAATTGTGGATGGGATTTTACATAATCACAAAAAGCAAACTGTTGATATCTTTCTCTCATGTTAGGCTTGGTAAGTAGAGATAAAACAAAATCTTCTGGAGCTAAGACATTGCAATCTTGCGCCATGCAGCTTATTCCTAATTTAAATTAATTTAGCTGAATTCAATAAAAAGATTTCAATAATCTGATCCATTTTTTTCAATAAACTTACCTGTAGAAATACCTTGAGTTATTTGTACTTCAAAATGCATGCACCAGCAGTCTTTACAAAATGAATGTCCACATGTCAATGTAGAAAATTTCTCAGCTGGATAAATTGCAACACAAACTGAACATAATCCATTCCTTTGATTTTTTAATTCTGATAATGAATCCAATGGAGGTAATGGTTTTATTTTTGAATTAATTAATAAACTGGAAGCATTGGTACGGTATTTTGTGATGATATCTTGTAATGTCCAATTGTGCGCATGTAATAAAACTTTAGCTAAGGATGGTGTTATATGAAGACTATTACTTAACAATTCTACATCCTCATTCAAAAGTCTTTCCACTTCTTCAATTCTCAAACAATCATATACAGCATATTCAGGATCTCTTCTGCTTTGATCATTATCTATATCATTATCACCTTCACCATCCCATGGTTGCACATTATAATAATCTTCATAACCTGGATCTCCGCAATCTGAGTCGGAATAATCCATTTCAGTATCATATTCTTCAGTTGACATCTATATTATTAAATATCTTTTTTTAATAATTCAGAAATGTTTTAATTTACATATTTCATTATTTTAATTACATATACTTAATTAGATACATTAATATAATATATATATTGATATATATATAAATACATTATTATTTCTTTATAACCTCATAATTTTTATTGTTAAAGATAAATAATGATATATAATAATATAATAAAAAATATAATTATATCAATGAATAGAATAAAAAAATATAAATATATTAATAAATAGAGTAAAAAATAAAAATTTTAGAAAAAAATTTTTAATAACCATATAATAAAAATATATAGTATTTCCAGTCATATAATGTTTAAATAATCGATTTACTTATATAAGTTAAAACAATATTCAGAAATATTAAAAGAATAGCAGTGGATTCATTGTTTAATTATTTTACATAAAAAATATATTTTTGTAACATTTCGTAAACATTTTGATAAAAATCTTGTATATTGTATCATAATAAAATGTTCATTCATTTTGTTTTATTTACATAATGCGAATAACCTACCTTTATGTTTTTATATATCAAGAAAAATGCATTGATATATTTATTTTATAAATTATGAAAAAGTTATTAAAGGGCTCTGTTATAGCCGTTTATATCAATAGTTACACTGGCGCATAAGTTATGTGTATGTTCTTCCATGTCAGACATATAATGTTGAACTATGTGTAGTTGTAACAGATGATTTCATTTAATCTGAAAGTAGATAAGAATGTCAAAATCACCTGATGAAAACAGCTGAGTTCAATAAAGTACGTATATTTTCAATTTGTATCATTAAAATTATGAAAAATTTATTTTTAAATCTGATATACATATATTTTGAAATTACATTTATATATGAGTATTAATCATTTTTAAAATTATTTATACGTGAATTTTAAAACAACATATTCATAATGACATAAAAATTTTAATAAAATAAAAATAAATAAAATATAATATATATATTTTTTCGAATAATTTTTTAAAAATACTTTTTATAAACATGATATGTCAATATTACATTTTTTTATGATCATTGTATGAATAGATAAATATATACATACATTTTATCTTTATTAACTAAATATAATTTTATATTTTATAAAATATTAACAATTTGAAATATTAAAAGTTACATAAATGTATTATATAAAAGTATTAAAAAAATTTAATACGAAATAAATTCTTTAAAAATTTGTACGTAACATAAAAGAGAGAAAGTAATATAGATATAAATATATAATTATCTGTAGAAATATTTATTTCATTTTTGTAAATAAATATTTTATATTTTTGTATTACAAGAAAATGTTTATTAAATAGATATTTTTGTAAAATTATTTTTATTAAAGAAAAAGGAAAAAAGAAAAGCGAATACGTAATCTTTTTATTCCATAGAGTAGCCTATCTATCATTTTCATAATACTATATATGATAACTATATATGATATACAGTTTACAGTAGTATATTTACTTTATTATGGTGACTACTTTTAACCTCTATTTAAACTCGTCACAAAATTATCTCGTATTATTAAAATTATGTCAGTGTATCATGATGAAGTAGAAATTGAAGATTTTGAATATGACGAAGATGAAGAAATATATTATTATCCATGTCCTTGCGGAGATCAATTTCAAATATCTAAATCAGAATTAGCTGCTGGAATAGAAGAAGCCACGTGTCCTTCCTGCTCTCTAGTTATTAAAGTAATTTATGATAAGGAAGTGTTCATAGTTAAAGAGGAAGAACTTGTTAGAGATGAAGAAAAACAGCTTATGGCTCAGAAGATATGAGATAAATCGAAATATTTTCTCAAGTGTTTTTTATGATCACAATTGAAATGAAGAATTATCAAAGTTTTTAAGAGAAGAAATTGCCAATAGATTTCAAATAAATATTGCTTTTACTAATTTTATTAATTCTTTATTATTATTAATTGTTATTATTAAATATTATTATTATAAAATAAAATACGTGTATTATTATCATGGCTGGGCGTGGCAGAGGAAGAGGTAAACCTTCTATGTCAATTAGCACAGAACAATTAGGTTTTACTAAAGGAGAGGCATTACCACCACCAGTGTTACAACCTCCACCAAAATATCCTTCTTTAGAATACAAACCAATGCCATTAATTATTAATACAGAAATGAGTTATCTGTTAGAATTAAAGAGAGAATATGCAGAATATATGAGAGAGTCATCTAACAATGTTTTACCTCTTGTAATTAAAAAAGATATTGAAAGGTATTCAGATCGGTACCAAGATTTGATTACAGATAAAAGTAGTTACGAGACTAGATACGATTGGAGCAGAATACCAACAGAATTAAAACCTCAGCTAAGAAAACGTAAAGGACAAAAATTTGAGAAACCATTGAAAAAGCAAAAAAATGTTGATGTTGAGTCAAAGTTGCAAGAATTAGAAAAAAAAGAGAATTCACAACAAAGTGATACAGAAGAAGAGGAAAAGGAAGAAGAAGAAACAGAAGAAAAAGATGATGAGCATGCGGAGGATGAAGAAGAGGAACTGGATGAGGAAATGGATGAAGGAACCGATTATCTTAATAATTATTTCGATAATGGAGAAGGTTACGACGATGAAGACGATAATTTAGACGATGGACCTATTTATTAAGATATGACTTTTTATAAGAATCGGAAATTACTCTTTGTTTTCAATTATTGGATTAAAATACTTACAAGTTATTATTGAGCACTGTATGGCAATATGTATATATGTATATTTTATCGAATCACGTGTTTAAATAAATCATTTCAATCAAATCGTTTCATATTATAGATACACTCATGTGTATTTCTTATTTTTTAGTAATTATATTTTCTAAAGAAATTGATAACAAAGGATGGTATGATATATTGAAAAAAAGGAAAATAATTCTTTTAGAACAATTAAAACAGTCCAAGATCACAGGAAGCGTCGGCGTGTTCTTTATTACGAGTATTTCAATTTCTAATATATAATATATATATTTATATATATATAATATATATATAGCCATAATAATTTGCAATTATTGTAATAAATGATTTTCCTCTACGATGCAATCGGAGAGTAAAAACGCAATTTTGGACGAGAAGGGGATGCGCAAAAGTACCGTAGTGTTACGTAATGCTTAACATTTATATGCTCGCCGTGATAGTAATTTCTTCTTTAATATTTCACATTAAGTAATCATTTTCTTTCCCTTTGGTTTGCTTTCATTTACAAACAGTGAATTTTCCTACAAAGATCAACATCGGTCCCAATATGTGCACATTGAGTGCGGGAAAGGTATATGAGAAAAAAAAATGTGATCATAAAAATTGAACTCCTGAAATTTCCAGTCGCACGTTATCAAGTTTTTGTTAGTTATTAATTATATAATTTAATATAAAATATCGAAATATTGTTGCGTTATTTTCGGATTCAACACTAGGAAAGTAATTAAATTGTTTGCGATAAAGTGAAGAAAGTTATATTGATATATAGATGTTATGACTTGGCAGTTAATCGAATCATTTAAAAATTCGTAATTCGTAGCTTAAAATTTCTTTCAATTTTTTCTTGACGAAATGTCTCTTAATGATTTTATCATCTTTATCATTAATTAAATAACAAGATGTTACATTATGATAAATGATTCAAATTCGATATTTTGTAACAAATAATTACATATTGATTTAAGGATATAGAATAACATAGAAAAAAAATATATTCGGAGGAACAAATTACGTATATAACTATTCTTTACTATTCAGATTATGTTTGTTATTCTTAATAATGATTTCAACTTTGCAATTGCAAATTTTTCTCAATCTGTTTTGTAAAATATGAGAAAACTCGTTATATTTCATTTCTTAATTAAATCAAATCAATGTTTTTCTTTGTAATGTTTTTCTTTCTAAAAATTTTTTTCAAAAAAAAGAAAAAGGAAAAGAAAAAAGATTTATTTTTATAAATTTAATATTTTAAGAAATTGAAGAATTAATCTAATCGATGAAAAAAAATTAAGAAATAGTCATTCACGCTATTCGTGGTATTATAAAGCATATTCATCATTGTCATTATTCTTATAATAATTGACCGTTACACGTGATTCTCTTATTTTGACAAAACAGGCTTTGTTTCGATTTATCTCCTTAATTTTTTTGTAAATACTATTGTTGTTTTAATCTAATATTATTTTTTTTCATTCGCATTGTTTTTTTCATAATATACTATATAATGTATATATAGATATATTTGTATATATAAATATATATATATATATATATAGCACAATCTATCTATTAATAGGCATAAAGACTGAGGCGAGAATACAGGCGAAATTTTGAAACAATAATCATTCAGATACTGCATTTTTTTAAATATTTTTGTTTACTTGTTTTGAAATAAAATGATTTTCGCGTATTTCTTACCATCAGAGTCTTCAATAGCCAATTTTTTCTGAATTGTAAAAAAAGATCTTCTAAAATACTACACTTTTATTCATAGTTTCTGTTTTGAATCTTGATTTGTTGAATGTGGCCAGCACATTCATATTTATTATTTCTTATAAGATCCATTTGATGATTTTGTAATCATTAGGAATAGATCTGCCTATGTATAGAAATGAGAAGAAAGGCTCGGAGCAACGGGGAGGGAAATGTTGAATTGAATAAATTTTGGTAAAGAAAACAATTATACGAAATAATAAATCGTTTGTTTGATTAAAAGGAAGATTTATCATAAACTTTTGGTTTTTGAATTTCCAAGCCTTTTTCTTAAACATATCATCTGTACTTATTAGATATGCGTGTAATTATAAAGTAAAACATAATATGTTAAACTTTTGCCTATCAAGACATTATTTATAGTCTTGGGAAAAATCTTACAAATTTTAATTAATAAATCGCACTCGATATCGATTATCTATCAAATAGAAATGAATAAATATTTTAATTCAAAATGAATAAATATTTATTTTGTTTCGCAGTATTCATTAGGATCTTACTTCGTTTGAAAACAGGGAAAATCATTTTCCTTCTGTGTCTACATGCGTGTTTCATGATTCATGTTTCAAATCGAGATTGAATATAATGTACATAGTAGCCATATAGATGATGATGTGTGGCGTTCTGGAAATCACAGGACAAATCAGCTTCTAAATTCGGAAAGGCAGTGTAAGCTTCTGCGAGGTGCTTCTCCAACATATTTAAAACGGTTACTAGCCTTGTTGATCAACGTTTCCGTCTCCGTTTTTATAGGCTTACACCAAACTGTTCAAGCTTTTTTTCTCTCTTTTTGCATTCTCTTTTTTTTTATTTTTTGATTTAGCTAAGAAAATAAAAAAAAAATAAATATGATTTAGTGATACTGTTAAAAATTTTTTAATAATTTTAATAATAATAACAAATAAATATATGTTATCATAATTGTCCTCACCTCTTTCTTTCCCTAATATAATGCAATTTGAATAATTATTATATAACAGAGCAATATAGAAAACCATTAATAATAATAATACTCTATATAATGCCACTGTTTCAAGAATATTGATTGAATGAACTATTGTAGATAGTGTTGTTTTAGTTTTTTTTGTCGTTTAGTTTTAATTTTAATTATAATTAAATATTACATTTTTTAAATTTTCAAAACGATTTTAATAAAATATGTAAGTAATTTAAACGTTTATTACAATGAACGATAAATAGATTAAAATGGTGATTGCATCGAAAACATTTTTCGATATCTGATATAAGATTACTACCATAAACAATTTTATGATATTATGCATAAAAATCATAAGAATCATAATCACGAAATTGAATATTAAACAGATGTAAAAACGGATCTAGAAATCTAGACGAATATTTATAAAATAATGGAAATATTATTTTATGATTAAAAATAAAAATGATAGAAAATTTTATGCAAAAATATTCAAATAAATACAAGAAATAGAAAAAAAATATTCAAATAAATATAAGAAATAGAATTCATTTAATAATCTAATAAATTATTGATTAAAGTCATGCATTTCTTCTTCTTATTTTCCATTTTTCATTTTCCATTTCATTTGATAGTATTCATCTTTGAATCAGACAGATCGGTGTAAGCAGAGATAAACGTTTCTTCTTTCTAAACACAATCGAGGGAAGGAAAGGGAGAATTGAGGAAAGAAGGAAAATGGCATGAAATTCTTATAAAAAAAAAAAAAA
>NW_006263931.1:359701-361005 GCF_000469605.1 Apis dorsata
CGTACCGATATCTCGAACTGTTTGAGACGATAATACAATCAATGATAAATTTCAATATTTCTTTTTTCTCCACACCATTAAGAACCAATATCTTTTTTCTTCACACCATCAATTGTCTAAAAATTATTTCCAAAAATTATTTCCAAAGAATAACTGCAGCTTAAAAAAAAATTCAAACAAATATTGTTCAAATGAATTCAATGAATGAAAATATTTTAAACATTTCATATCAATTTTTGATTTAAAATTACAATTTACTTTTCTTTTCTTGTTAATAAAAAAATTAAATAATTCGATTAAATTAAAAACTAAAATAATTATCATTGATTGGCTATCGTTCGGTCAATTATTTTCAAAAATGTTCCTACAATCTTTCATCGACACCCTGATCTTTTACACTTTCATCTAGTCCCTCGTCAGTCATTTGCATTTTGTAATTTTTTTTCCATACGTTTTTTTTATTTATTTATTTTTTTTTCTTTTAATAGTTTTTTTTTTTATTACTAGATTATCGTTTATCATATTAATCATTATCATTATACTGCTTCACTACGGTTGGTTGACTCTTGGACGTGGATCTGGATGGAGTGTGGTGTACCGGTGTACCAAATGCGCGTGAAAGAGAGAAAAAGCTCCGTCGCTTGAGTCATTCGGTATTTTTCTTTTTCTTTGCATTTCTCTTTGCTCTCCTTCCATCATCCTCGAAGCGAGAACAAGGGAATCCTATATCTCTTCATAATCATAAAAAGATTGCTTCGATCTTTTATTTATTTATTTATTTTGTTTCTCCTTATTTCTTATATTTTAAGATAGGAAGATTTCCCTCGTTATCAAACTTCGGACACATCGAATCTCTTTTCTCTTCTTTTCTTCTTTACCTTCGATTCGTTCTTAAGAGAAACGTACGAATGAATTTATCATGTAAGAAATCAGACGGAATACAACATTTCACGGGAAGTTAATATTCATCTTTCTTTTTCCCGTTTTCTTTCTTTTTTTTTTTTTTTTTTTTTTCTTCAGATTATTCCATAATTTCAATATATTTTGAACTAATACCAAGTTTCTAGTCGTAAATTCAAGCGACGCGTAAAAGCGTGATTTCTCGCGCGAAATTCGTAGGAATTGCAAATTTCCCTTCGTTTTATTTCGATTCTCGTCGGTTCCCAACGATTGAATTAATTCGTCTTTCCCGGTTGTTCTCGAGAATTTGTATTATGCATGAAAAAAACACTACGCCTCACTACAGTAATTCATTTCGCTTGATGATAGTTTTCGTTTGCCAGTTTTTTTTTTTTTTTTTCGGG
>NW_006263931.1:361020-363075 GCF_000469605.1 Apis dorsata
ATTGCTCGTTACTTGATCGTTTTTTCTTTTTCAAGAAATTTTTTTGAAGAAAATTCAAGGAAAGACTAAGATATCTAAGAAGTACTTATAAGAAAGACTGAAGATTTTGTTTTTGCTCAAAGATAAGATAAACGAATAAACAATAAGAATATCTGTATAATAATATGAATATGATACAACTGTCAAAAATGTCAGCCTTGTGCAGTAATAATACAGACTATTCTATAAATTTCTTAAAAAACGATCAAGTATTCTATATAAAAATGGAATATATATCCATTTCTGAATCGGCAAACTTGTTAAATCGGCAGAAAATGTTAGTTTGTATTTAAAAGAAACTAATCTTTTCACGGTACTATCGATAATAATTTAATCAGATCTATCGCGGACGATCAACTTTCTTTCTAGAGATCTTTTTTTTTTTTTTTTTTTTTTTTTTTTTTTAAATCGATCGATAAGACGAAAAATTGGATGATTGACAGGAAAGATCTTAGGAATATTTTCGGTTCCGTGATTATGTAATCCGCGAGTGCAATACCCATTAATTTTACACATTCATATTCGTGTATACGTACATAATTGTTTTTTGTATATAGATTTATATAAAATGCACGAAGCGGTTGAAGGTTATTGAATCCTTCTCTCCTTATTTATAGCAACAAGCCGTATTTTATTTCCTCGCAATTCGATTCGTCACGATTATTTTCTTTCTTTTTTTCTCTTCATTCCCTTGTTCTTATATAATGGAAAAAAAAAAATTTCGGACTTAACTATGACTGATCCCCCGCCGAAACATCGAAGGATCACTTGAAACATCTTAGAAACTTATTGACTCGCATACTCGTCTAAGTGCGTGCCTTTCTATGTATCCCATCTCGTGGTATCGCGTGTATTTGTGTATATCTGAATGTCCTACAGATTGGAAATTAGATTTTTTTAAATTTTTGTTTTAACATTTTCTTCATTTCGACTTAAAATCATCTTTCAGTCGAACATATTTGCTAGTTCTGGCAAATTAAAAAATGTGTGCATAACACTGTGTATTGCGTAAATGTATTTGTGTACATAATCAAATGCATTCTTATTCTTCGAATTTTAATAAGAATAATTTCCTGCATGCACCTCTTCGTTTTCCTCGTTTTCATTTTATGGAGAAGATATATTTACCAATTCTTTTTTCTCTACGACGTCTTTTTTTCGAAACTTTATCGATTACATTATCAAACACTCGTATAAGTTCGAAAAATTCTTTTTTTCGTGCTTAAAATAATAATGAAATGGAATGAAAAAAAAATTTTTCCTAAAAAAAAAAAAAAAAAAAAAAAAAAAAAAAAAAAAAAAATTTTTTCAAAAAAAAAAAAAAAAAAAAAAAAAAAAATTTTTTCAAAAAAAAAAAAAAAAAAAAAAAAAAAAATTTTTTCAAAAAAAAAAAAAAAAAAAAAAAAAAAAATTTTTTCAAAAAAAAAAAAAAAAAAAAAAAAAAAAATTTTTTCAAAAAAAAAAAAAAAAAAAAAAAAAAAAAAAAAAAAAAAAAGAAATTCTTGCTATAATATATCATTTCAACTTTTGGTTGAGATGAATACAATATATATATATATATATACGTTCTGATAAGCGAATTAAAGAAAATGTTCGAACAGATTTTTCGAGGCGTTTCCGGAAGAACGAAGAACGCTCAGCACGTGACGAGTAAGACGGAAAGGAACCTACGAGATATCTCGTTTCCGATGAAAAACAACCGGAACAAGAAGACGAATCAGGAAAGGAGCTTCCATAGGAACCTCGTCGAATTGTTTTATCATTTATTCTCCTTTTCTCTTCTACCTTCGTCTTTTTCGTTTCTCTTTGCTCCTCCGCTTTCGAGAACATTGCTACTACTTTTATTTTCTCGCATTGAACGCCCTAATTCTCTGAGCCGCTGCCCTTTCCCCAGAATTTATCGAAACGATTTCGTGCTTTTTCCAGCACTTCGCTCGCTGCGGAACGTTGTGCAGAGCCTGGAACCACTGTCGGCGCCTCCAGTACATGATAGCCACCCCCGCTACTTCCTATTCC
>NW_006263931.1:363383-366329 GCF_000469605.1 Apis dorsata
TGGCTGGCTACCTTCTTTTTTCCTCTCGTATTCGAAACTTGGATCCTCTAGACATCTTAAGCTCGTCCCTGCTACGGATTTTATTGATGGCTCCGATCTTTGCTCTTTAGATTCTTCTTCGATACCGCCTGTTTCCTATAATTGATCAAAATTTTTATTTTTTACCGAGAATAAAAAACATTTTCTTTCTCGAAATTTAAATTTCTTTTTAATTTTAAGGTCGATTATTTTAAGTTGAATAATATTTTTTCATAAAAAAAGAAAAAAAAAACAGAACAGTACTCTTACATCGTCAACGTGTGTGGGGGTGCCGCCAGTTTGAATATTCGAGGGCAACGGACTATCCCTTTCGGAGTCCATGTCCTTGTGTCCGTTCAAACCGCTAAAGCTACCTATAGAAACACTTTCACTTTCTGGAGATTTATATCCGGAATGTTGGGAATGTTGCGACTTGTGCTGTGCCGCTAATTCAGGTGGTGCAGATTGCGGAGCCGATGGAACCGACGAAGGTGCCCAGCTCTTTGCCTCGCTATGCGGACGCGTCAGAGGTTCTTGAAAATATATTATGATAAATTGAATATCATGAAAATGGAATTTTATTAATATTTATAGCGAATTAAATATATTGTGAATTTATTGGAAAATTATTTTCTCATATCAGATCTTCAATGAGTTTGAAATATAATATTGAAAGTATTAAACATTTTGAACAATCTTTGAGTATTTTTTACATTATATATATATTGAGTTTAACAGTTCAGATTTTGTTTTTGATTTGAGATTTTCTATAATTGTATTTACATATAAATGTATTTATACATTTAAATATTTCATTTATATATAGCTTTGCATGCATATATATGTATTTTATGTATTTATATATTTGAAATATTGAACATATGATATCTAATAACATGCTTATGGAAAATCTTATTTTAAAATTCAAATAAAAAAAAATAGAAAAAAATGATATTGTTGCACGCTTCTGTAGTTATATGTATGTAGTTATATGTATGTACATAGCTAGAAAACTTAAAGTGATTTTAAAGATTAAAACAAATACAAAAGTTGATTGACGCAAAAATATTCATTAAAGCTATTTATTAAACTATAAACAATTTAATTTTGCATTAGATGAAATAAAACAACTCGACGATGGAATAAGAAGCATTACACTCAACGTCTTTTTCGATTTAGTCTAGAGTAAAATTAAATTATTTACAATGAAAAGTTTTTTTATTTACTTTGAAAAGTAAACTCCAATTTTTATATATCAATTTTTGGATTTATCTTTAGAATCACTTTTTTAAATTTTTACTTTACTTACTCGTTCAAATAATTATACATAGTATAAAACTTACATATAATATAAAAATTAAGGTTAATTATTGATTATATGTATGAGAAAATTATCCAAAATATCCTTAACAATATTTCGAGTTTATTTAAATCAATAATTTTTTGACAACTTGTTCAAATATACTTTTAATGATATGTGAGAAACAATAGTGAACTTTTAAATTTCGAATACAATTCATTCTTTTAACTAGACTTTAGATTTAAATTTCTCCACTTTTTTGAAATAATATAAATTGAATTAATCCAAAAAAATGTGTAAATTGAATTAATTTAAAGATCTCTAAAATTTACACAATGTAAAACATTTTAAATGTCTATTTCAAAAGATCATATTAATAAAATAATTCTAATAATTGAATATTTTTATTTTTAATAACTAATATATACATATAATTAATTAATTAAAATTAAAATTATAGTTTTCTGTGCATTAAAATAAAGATTGATTGATCAACATTATCTATCCTTATTTTAAAAGATACGTAATGTATCTAATATTTTTTATCTATTTTTTAAAAAATTTTTTAAAAATTTCATATTCTCATTATTATTAAACAGATTGATACTATCATATAATTCTGTGCGCGATTTTGAAGTTTCAAGTTCAAGAATTTTGAACCGTTCGAAGTTCAAAGATTCGCTGTACATATTAAATATAATATGAAAATTCTACGGTGTTTACTAATGAGTACCGTTGAATTTTGTATTTTTTATTTCTCGAAAAAAAAAAAAAGAAAAAGAAAGAACAAATGTTAAAATACCTTCTCTAACGTTTTGCGTGACAGTGAACGTTTTCCCGGTGTCTAATGGAACCGTCCAGTTGACCGGTTCCGGTGAGCGCATGATCATTTGTTCCGGCGATTTTACCCTGGTTGGTTCTGGCGGACTTTTCACCACCGGTTCGTCGTCGATCCACGGGCTTGCGGCGGTGGCTGAAACTGGCGCCTGAGACTGGGATGGTGGCGTCGACGCGACACTCGACTCTCCACCCGTCACGTCCCCGTTTACTTGTGGCTCTGCCGTCACTGCAACGTTTCATTGACACTTTTAACGATTTTGTATATAACCATCCTATTGCTCGAGCTCGAGCTGGATCGCACTCGATGTTTCGAATTTTTTATTTATATGTATATATTTCTTTTCTCTTCTTTTGTTCCATTTAAATTTCAGGATACTTTCTATCCTAAAAGTATCCTACTTTCTATCATGATTATACTATTATTACACGACTTTATACTATTTACATTTTAACGAGACACTCTATATTTACACTCTATTTAAAAAAGGATTTTTATCTCGTTCTTACCGTTGGTGGTTATAACGATATTTAAACAGGAGTGGAGAGAAACATTGATCGAGTCATCGAGCGCTGATATCGAAAATCGATTATGATTCGCGATTACACGAGGAATCTACGAAATGGGAACATTTCAATAAAAAGTACACTAGCGTACTCAGGATGCAGGAAGAAACATATATGTATTTGTACGAATATACAGATACATACATAGTAGATAAACAGAAAGAGATAAACAGAAGAGAGAGAGAGAGAGAGAGAGAGAGAGAGAGAGAGAGAGAGAGAGAGAG
>NW_006263931.1:366476-367958 GCF_000469605.1 Apis dorsata
AATACTAGGTTAGGTGTGACGTATAGAATGTGTGTAAATGTGCAGCTGTATTGCACGGCCACGCAACAGGTTGACAAAGGGCTCTAGCATACAGGCTATTGTTCTCTCTCTATCGCACATTTATGTACTCGATTGCACTGAGCGGTGAAATATCACGGATAATCTGCTTTCCTCTTTTCTCTGCTTCCCCTTGTAGTTGTCCCCGTGTTCAACAAAAAGCAGAATCCTGCGAATTCAGATATGATCAAAAAAAGAGAAAAACAAAATATAAAGAAAAAGAATGTGAAAGAAAGAGAACGAGCAGAAAAGTCACGTATTGCTTAATAATCATATTACGAGCTAAGTAAATATCATTTGCGTTTGTTTCTCTGTAAAGAAAAATTTTCGTATTCTCTAAACGGAAGATCATCGTTGGAAGCATACACTTACGTTCAACGGTCACCTGACTCGTTCTAAACACGTTTCTTTTCTTCTTTCCGTTCCTTTTTCTGTTCAAGAGTCTTTAGAGAGTGACGATTCGATTTTAAGGTTAGGCGCGAGTGTTGGTGCGAAAAGCTGATCTAACAAAAACAGCTCCGGCTATGCACAAAGGAACGAATTTAGCAAGATGAATTCAGCGTGGTGAAAAAAATATAGACCACAGTCGGATATCACACAAAGCTATCTCGAATCCCTTGATTTGACAACTAGACGACGTAGACATTAGCAGAGACAAGTAGTAGAGTAGAATTAAAAACACAATCGCGAAGAATCGTCCGATTCGAGTGAAAACATGGTAAATATATTCATATATATATATATATATCTGTATATACGATCTATATGCAATCTATACGATGAAAGCGTGACGAGAAAGGAAGAACTCATAGGCGCTCTATTTCGCGCGGGAAAAAGAAGTGTATTAAAGTGTGAATTTCAGGAATAGCTTCACTTCCGAACACTATTACTTTGAAAGAGTACCAAGGAGATAGACAATATGAGAAAAAGAGAGAGAGAGAACGTGTGTGTGAAAATAGAAAAAAAATTAGGGATTCGAGTAGCGAATCAACGAGAAAAATAGTGGAGAAAAAAACGAATAGAAGATAATCGAGGCGAAGAAGAGAGATAGACAGACAGATAAATAGAGAAGAAAAGAAAGAGAGGGAGAGAAAAAAGTATTATATGTATATAATAATAACAAATATACAAATATACAAACGATAGCGATATAAAGATAACGACAACGATATCGATTACGACAATGATAATAACAACGATAACGACACCAACGAACACACGGAAAGCATTGTTTAAATTGTGTTCGAGCGGGTAAATATATATATATATGTATATATATAAGGCGAACGGAGAAGAACACAGGTCTTTTTCTGACAGAGAGCATGCTACTTACTAGGTTGGACGGCGGTAGCGGCTTGGTTTGACGCGTATCGACTATCGGAGGATGATTTGGATGGATCGGCGACGGCGGCTGCGGCCGCAGCC
>NW_006263931.1:368169-371076 GCF_000469605.1 Apis dorsata
CCTTGGTGGGATCGGCTTATATCTTTAACACGGTCCGGCCTGGCCGCAGCAGCAGCGCTCGACGTAGGTGGGTGATGGACACTCGTATGAATCGAATGTTTTACCGGGGGTTTTACGCTTGTACTTGTTGTGTTTGTAGTGGTAGTGATAGTGGTTGTGGTAGTAGTAGTGGTAATTGTGGTAGTACTCGTGGTAGTGGTTGAGGGTTTGATGTGATGAAGGGGGCGATAGGGGGGAGCTGTGGTTGCGAGGAAGGCTAAAACATACGGTACACAAAGTACAATGATGAATAAAGCGTCGTTTCGATTAAGGGAATTTACGTGTAAGACAGCTCTCATTGGCGCAATACCTTGCTTGAAATGTTTATGCATTTGCGTAATTTGAGAAATGTAAAATATCTATCGCGATATGAAACACTTCGAATATTCGATCGAAATATTTCGAAATATTTTTTTCGAAATAATTTTGTGAATATCTAGTTTCTAAAATCGTTATACATGATTCGTATCAAAGAAGATTCATTTTATACGTAATTGTAATTTACATTTTAAGCAAGGTTGCATCGCATATGTTGAGATTTATTTTTTTATTGGAGAGGTTAACGAGGGTTGAAGGATCTTTCGGCATTATCAAGCCGCTCAGAATTACGTCCACACTCGAATATCGAGGTTTCCTCGCACTTGCATTTCCAGTAGCTATGGACGCAATAAGTGTATCGCGTCACAATAGACGAGAAAGTTGGAATTTCATTGCGGTATATACGCATATAGGTATATACGCATATAGATATATACATATGTAATGTCAATCTCAATATCATTGTTTTGAAAATTGTTTCGAATCATCCTGGAACTGATCGAACAAACGACGCGTGTAATCTCGAAAAATATTCGAGCATAGATGAATCTTGAACAGTTACAAGAGGGGAGAAAGAAATGAATAAGTATTTGATTAAATATTTCTTGAAGCTTTGATTTGCGAACGATTCGGGAATCGTTTAAACAAGAAAAAATTTTCACCCACAAACTTTCGAACCCATACGAAATGTTTATTATCAGTAATAATCGTTAGAAATTCGACTTTAATCCTAACGTTTTTCAAGAAGTTTCTCATCACGTTTATTATAATAATCGTTAAGAGCAACGATTCGATTCAACCCTTTAACAGTTTAATAATTTCGAGATAAAACAAGATAATTAAATACAAATTCGTGTACGTTTAACGATCATATCCCATACATTCTACCTTCTACATTCAATCATTTAAACTGTTTAAGGGTTAAAGATAGAGACAGTTAGCACGGTGAGTAAGGTATAAATAAGTGACCATGGTAATTGGTGCGGGAGTAAAGGTTTATAGAGATATCTGAAATACGTGAAAGTCGGGCTAGCGGGCAGCAGGTACGTGGTACAGAGAACGTACATTTCCGATGGACCTGCGGGGACCTCCTGTAGAACGGAGTAGGCCCTGGGCCCGAGGGTGGTGGCGGTAATGGTGGCACGCTGGTCGACGAACCCGTCGAGGAAACCGTCGACGGTTCCCATATGCTCCAACGCACGCGGCCAGGGCCCGTGACTGAAACACCCGCTACCACTCCTGATCAATCCGATCGCAATGCTCGGACACGATCGTCGATCTGATCGCGATCGATCTCGCGCGAGCAACTTTTAGCCTGATTAATGACTGAATAGATTGACAGACAGAGAGAAAGAGAGGCAAAGATTGACAAAACAAAAAGAGAAAAGGGGAAATTGGAAATAGGGCGGAAGGAGGAGGCGAAGGGATGTTTATTTTTATCAAAAGTATTCTATCCATCTCGATGAATCCAGTGATTTCAATCAAAAAACACATTGGCAGACATCGTTAGATTTTTCTTTTTTCTTTTTTTCTTTTCTTTTCTTTTCTCTTGTGAGACGCTTTTCGAAGAGCTGAGAGATGAGATGAAGTTGAAACGATTACGATTAACATATTGTTGCTCATCGATAGGCGATAGATGGTTCAATGGATGAGGCATAATGACGATGACTATTCGGTACACGACCAAGTGACGAAAGATGATGAAAGACGATGGTAGATCGAAGATGTGTGGTGAATTACGAATGATTATTGCGAGGAGGCATTTTCACGTAGGATGAAAAATCATGATATTAAGTGTATATATATATATATATATATATAAATATATGAAACGATATTATTGATAAATATATGAAACAATGTGATTATCGAATCGATGATATTTGGATTGAGTAGTAGTCGATGTAGTATCATTTTTGTAAAAGATGTTAAACTTTTTTTTTCATTAATAATTCATTATAGATGGGATACCTTTATCGTTGATTTTGATTTGCATTACTTGACTGACATTATTTCAATCTGGCCGACATCGAACTTTCTAATGTAACAAGGAACGGTTAAACGAGTTGGTTCAAGGCTATTCCACGGGCTATTTCCGGAGGCCGTTCAGGGAAAAAGGGGTAGACAACATTTTCGCAAAATTTTCTGTACGGACAATAAATAGGTCTACTAGTTACTATAGATGTGGACTCAAAGGCAGAAACAGAGATATAGAAACGATTAAACAGGAGTGTCATGCATATGCCTAAACATTAACGACCATTTGGCAGTTAACGTATTAGACATACACCGCTTGAAAGAGCCTATTTAATAAGAAAGAAATACAGATCGATTTGTGATTTTATAATTATTGATTATAGAAAAAAAAAAAAGAAAGAAATAAATGTAATGCTCTTAATAGCGGTGAATGTCTCTTTTGCAACACGATTCGAATAGGGTAAATACGATCAGGTATGACGAACGGTTTGGCTTTCGGGACTCACAAGAGCAAACAGCAGACCAAACTCACATAATATATGTATAGTATATATATATATATATATATATATA
>NW_006263931.1:371392-372138 GCF_000469605.1 Apis dorsata
CTATATCCAATAAAATTCAATGATATATGCACGAAAATGCAAAAGGAACTCGTAACAAAATTACGAGCGCCAATCGATTTGGTGGTACGATCTCTTGAATGCTAAATCGATCGACTATATATCGATACAAAGAGAGATGACGAAGTATGTATCGATGCTCGTTCATCTTACTTACTCGGTCGTGGATGCCTTTCAGGCTCACCGCCTTTTTCCCTTTTAAAAAGCTCTTTCTCCTTGTCCTTTGGTTCCTTCTCCTTTTCCTAAACAAAGGGAATTCGATCGATAATTTTATATATGATTTTCATTGTTCAAACTTTCAAAATTATTTCGAGCGATTCGATATTTTATTTTATTTCGATCAAATCTTCTCGTCTTTCGAAATAAATTTGTTTAGATATCGCGTGAAAAAAAATATTTTCTAAATTAATTAATTACCTTAGCATCTTTAGTGACGGAAGGCGCACGAGGCGGTTGACGTTTAGGTGATCGACGTTCTGTCACAGTTGGACCAAGGCTCTGCGAACGACCGGTTCTTGGACTGTTCTTAGGGCTGGATTTCGTTTTAGGCTGAATTTCTTCGCGGTGCTCTTTCGTTTCCTCTCGACGTCGTGGTATCACGGGCTCCAACTTTTCTCTCGTTGGAGAGGGAAGCAGTGCACCATCGCCTGTGTTGCAACGCAGGAGAGAGAGAGAGAGAGAGAAAAAAAAAAAAAGAAGAAAAAAAATGATTTTACAAAGTTTTCATA
>NW_006263931.1:372150-375152 GCF_000469605.1 Apis dorsata
TGTTTGTGAATTGATTTTTTAATATTACTTACCCACGCCAGTAGTACGATCCAGATGATGGCGGATCAAGAAATCTTTTCTTGCGCGAGCAATAGCTCTTTCCGTATCCTGTTCGACAATGTGTAATAATTATTCGACACGTAGAGTCGAATGAGACCGATGACTGACTTAGCCGTGACTGAAACGAAATGATCCACGTACCGCTTTAGTATCATCCTGCAAAATTCCATGAATGGGTCTAGCTTGAACCGAAGATGGTCGACCTGCAGGAGGCATGGTCATCGCGGCAGTAACCGGAGCAACTTTTCTCGTGTTCTCTTTTTCTTTCTCTTCCTTCGTTACTGACCTAAATACGCAATCATTCGTCACTGGCTTTTTCCCCCGAAAATGTTGCAATTCGGCACGAGGCAGAAGACACATCGCGTGGAAGAAATAAAAGGCAGCTACGACAAAACCCGTGTGAAATATGCGAATTCGTTCCCTGTACAACTACGTTTGACTCTTTTCTTTTCTTCTTTTTCCTTTCACTTGAGCTGTGCGAACGTTTGTGCGCGTGTACGAACGGAAATGTTTGTTTGTTTTTCTTTTTTCCTTCTTCAAAATAATTGGGCTAACTAATCTTAACGATAAATGACAGAACTTGTCCAATTAATTCATCGTCGTTTTTTTATCTTTTTTTTTTTTTTTTTTCTTTCGATAAGATGTCATGACACGCACGCAACAGAATTTAAAACGTGTCGCGTTGTTGATCGAGTACGCTATGCGCACATCTATACTACTTGTATTGTGTAAACAATGAAAAATGATCGATCGAATGGTGTAATCAACGAATAAAGTAATCGTACGCCATGTTGTGTACAGCACACGCAACATCATGTTTGATCATCAAACAGTTACGATTATTTTCTAACGACGTTTCTATTCGTTATTTAATTCATTCGTCGTTACATATTTTTTCCCCGCCCGTGAAGAACCAGTGATCGTTCCGTTTCACATTTCTATTAATCTCGGTTAAACTCTAACATCTCTTACTACCGATCGATTTCGATCGTCAGTAGCGACATTGAAAATGACGTTTGAGAGTGGAATAGTGTACTGGCCTGGCAAGGGACAGCGCGTTGAGAGCGTGGTTACTGGAGACCCGTTTCCACAGCGAAGCCTCGTCCTCGGCTGCCAGACCGCAACCCCAGTCGCGATGCTAATGAGAACCAATCATTCCGTCATTGCTTTTGCTTTTATTTTTTTTTCTTAGAAGACACTAAGCTATAATAACGCGCTTCTAGTTGCACTAACGCACACGCGCGCACACACATACGAACGAACACGTACACAGAGAACATGCTTTGAAAGAGACACATTTGTTTGTGTGTACAAACGATTCTCATCTTGATCGATTCCATAAAAACATGCACGTGTACAATGTGTACGAGGTTTGATTCGAGGAAAGATTCTGTTGAAATTTCTCGTGTTCGGTGGATGATTGGTTGATTTAATTGTTGTAAATTGAAAATCAAATCAAGTTGGAAATCGGTTTTTGGAAAATTGAACAAGACGAACGCATGCAAATTCGGACGAACTCGTGAAACGACGATCGATTCACCTTTGTGAACACGATTTGTGAATTGAAAAATATTTACAAAGGCACACAAGGTACACTAAAGGTACGCTATGGACGACGCAAAGCCCGTCGGGAAACGCTCGAGAAATGAAATACACTAAGAAAGGAGGGAAGGGGTTATATTGTTTCGAATGCGAAACTCGAAGAATAAATATCGACGAAAGAAAGGAATGGAATAGTGGCATCTTTGCTCCCGGAATTACCTTGTACTCGTCAGCGAGTCGTCTAAGCTCGATGACTTCAGCAGTGGGAAACGGTTTCTCCTTTTGCGGTTTGCTCAGCCCTTTATCATCCGATATCCTTACGGTCCTACCTGATTTTTTACCCCTGCAAAGAATCAATCGTGGTTGTATTGGGATATTGACGTGTGTCTTTTTTTTCTTTTTTTTTTTTTTTTTTTTTTTTTTTTTTTTTTTTTTTTTCTCGACTAACGTGGGGATATACATCGATCGCGAAACGCTTCCCAATCGACTCTAGGAGATCGTCGTAGATGCTTTCTTGTTCTTCCTTTCGAACCCCGTCGTCTGAACATCGCGATAAGGAACTGCGTTCGATAAGCTAGGTCGAATTATATATCGTTTTTTGAACTCTGACCTGAAAGTTATTTTCAAGTCCGACATGTCTTCCTCGCGCTCATCGCCCTCGGGCACCACTCCGTCGATAGTGTCCGTTCCAGTTCCTCCGACCAAAGGTTCTAGCTCCGATGCTTGCATCCCTGTGAAACATTAATAACGAAAAAAAAAAAAAAAAAAAAAAAAAAAAAAAAAAAAAAAAAAAAAAAAAAAAAAAAAAGAAAAAAAAAGAAAAAAAAAGAGAGAGAAAGAAAGAAAGAAAGAAAGAAAGAAAGAAACAGTTAGAAAGGATCAAAGAGAGAGAGCGATGTCTTTGTAACTAAAAAAATTTGACACTTTTTTTCTACTTTGAACGACTCAAGACACTTTGGGAAGCGGACAGCTGGAGGATTATAAGTTTGTCGAGATGTTCCATTTACCATCACGCTTATGATCGACATCACCGGGACGTTTCTTGTGAACCGGGGCGGGCCCTGTAGGAGCGATACCCTGCTTAAGAGCTCCCATGCTGAGAGACTTTCTAGGTGGTCCTGTCGTACCTGCAGGGAGTCCGGCAGCCATCACTCCTGGTGCCACTGTCTCGCCATTCGTCAGTTGGGGTCTTCTAGGCCAGGCAAACTGCAATCGATACTCGGTGCTGATCCGTGAGATTGCTTTGCTCAATTGACTCGGTGGTAAACCCGACTGCGTTGTAACTTCCTGCAATAACGATATTACTTCAATGGGATTCCCTCAAAGTAGCGTAAAATTTTTTGCTTTTCGACCGAGTTTATGAAAAAAAAAAAAAACGGGTCAAGCGAAACGAGACTCGA
>NW_006263931.1:375317-379069 GCF_000469605.1 Apis dorsata
CGAAACGAGACTCGATGATGACGACTTGTTGACAAAGAACTTGAAGAAATTGTCCTGCAGGCTATATACAGGAAAAATCTCTGAATAAATTACTTTTTGCAGTCCCTTATTCTTCCTTTCTTTCTTTTTCGTCATCATTGATTAACCCTTTGCGCTCCAATAGTGACAACCTCGGTTTGATACGGCAATTCTAACGGCGATGATATTTATTTATGTTCCATTTTTTTAAAATATCGCACGAATAGATTCCTAAATTTAGAATGATCTTATAAAGCGTAGAATAATATACTAGTTAGATTTTTTTATCCCAAATTAGACGTGATCACGGATCGAACTATATTTTTAACATTAATCCGAGTTTGACAGTCGTGAAAATAGAAATATTATTTTCAAAAAGTTTTCGAGTTTTGTAAGCATGGAATATAGTAATGAAATTAGTTCGAGCGAAGATGAGTTTGATTTTTCGTTATTAAGTAACGAAATTATTTCTATTCGTTAAGAAATATTCTATAGAGAGCAGGAAAATGAATGAAAAATAGGACTAAAATTTGTTCTCAATGAAATAAGAAAAGTGAAAGACATCAAACGATATTTTATCGCGATACTTGTCCTGACAAATCGAGAATGTATCTTGGTTATTATTAAAATATCACTTTGATATTCAACAAATTTTCTTTTTATACATATAAAGATACATAAAATGTTAGAATATTTAAAAGTTTTATAACATTAATTTATGTGTAAAATCATTTCAAGTTAGCTGAGAAATTCATCGAACGGGAGTTGTACCTTGCTAATATCACTTTAATATTCAACAAATTTTCTTTCTTTACATGTAAAGATACAAATAAAATATTAGAAAGTTGTTTATTGTGGAGTGTAAAGGGTTAATGGTGAAAGTATATCCGGATATAGGATTCCCATTAGTACGTAACGTTTATTGTCAACTATCGTTCCCATAGTCGATATATAATAAAATAAAAAAAATAATAATTCGAATTACGTACTCGAACTTTGTCAGCTACAACGTTGGAATCGACGGCATCGATACCACCCCCATCGGCTGCCGTGATGAATTCGTGCGTTTTGTACGCAAGCTCCGGACATTTCTTTCGCCGTGGCAATGGCGGTTCCAAAGTGGGTCCTGAAACGAATCATCATGATCCTTTCAGATTTTCCATTTTCCATTTTTTCAACCGTGGAACACGAGGAGCAGCCGACAACACGGCTCGCGCGCTCGACCGCCTTCTCCTTAAAGATAGAAAGCAATCTTTCGATTTCCATCGGGAATTCGAAGCGAATTGATTCTACAAGTTTTTTTTTTTTTTAACTAGTTATAACTATTGCGGCAATCTCGCGTTAAAAGTTAAAAGAACTTGTTGAGAGAGGTAAAGAAAAAGAGAGAGGGAGAGAGAAACACTTCAAGCTTCGTTCAAAGATGGAAATCGATTTCTGATAATGAAGGTAATTAAGCGGCGGCCGAGAGTGTGCACCGTGTTCACGAGAAACGAAATTTACAGTCTAGGCGAAATCATCTCAAGGCAAAAAATACGAAGAATAAGCGGGAAGCTGCCACATCTTGCGCGTACGACATAAAAAAGAGAGAAGAAAAAGCATTCGTCTGTAAGATAGATAGTGAATCGAGGATCGAGGATAGTAGCGAGGTAAAAAGTGAGTGGAGAGTTAGGCTGGCAGAGTGATGCATTTTTATGATCGACCAGAGATTTCTGTTCTTAATCCAAGTATTGTGCCAATCCATCCCTCGGTCTCGATCGTCACTGCTAGCAAAAAAAAAATAAACAAACATTTTCATTGCCATACTACGCTGATATACACCATCTTCCTCGCAGCTCTCCTCGTCACTTCGTCGCAAACTTACTTGAGATAAAATTGATTTGAGTATGCCGCGACGCATTCGTTTCGTTCATCGATGAGATTTCACGCATAATTTTCAGCTAAAAAAAAAAAAAGTAGTAGGAAAGAAGAAATGAAAGTAAAATTTCTCTCTTCCTTCCTCTCTATATTGCACAACGACGTGTAACAACGCATAACAAGATCCGCTTCTCTCATCAATTACCGCATAAGGTAATTAACTCTCTGAACATATTTTCCTATTACCCTTGCTTGACAAAGCATCAGCTGGAAGAAGTAGTGCTCATTCCTCTCTCTCTCTCTCTCTCTCTCTCTCTTTCTCGAAGATAGAGAACATTGCTGAAAGACGATTACAAGCGACAAAAGCGAAGAAAGCGTCTGGAGTGGGTCATAGTTGCTCTTGTGTTCTCGCGTCGAGTTCTCGAGGAGAGACTTTATACCATCTCTTCATAGGCTGGACATGATGATTTCGACGCCGTCTTGTGTTCAACAATTCGTTTTCCATTTCTTATCCACTTCCCCTTAAAAATCCATTTTTAACACGAAGGCGTTAATTAAGTTCAATTTGGAAAACGATTTTCCAAAGAAACGACATTGAAATCACCGCCAAAAGTTGTGTGTTGAAAATTGTTGTTTTGAGAAAAAGTTTGCCGATGATTACGCAAATTTGTGACGTACTTTAAATCGAGCAAATCGTCCAACTTTGCTCGATTAGAACGTGATTAGAAGCTTTTAATGAGTTTCATTTATAAAAAGAGAATGAAAGAGAGAGAAGAGAGAGAGAGAGAGAGAGAGAGAGAGAGAGAGAGAGAGAGAGNCCTCGTACGTGTATCCGTTGCGTTCCGTTACTTTCGTTGGATGCAAGACCGATTCACGGTTCCATTTTTAGAACGGTTATTCTCGTTGGACAATGCTAGGATAAACAACAATAACATGCACACAAATGATCGATGCGACGCCAACCGTTTGTATAGTCTTTCTTCATTTTCAATCATTCTAACGTAGCTGACATACATATGTGCGTGTATAGCTGATAGTAGTGATATAAGTGTATGTGTTTGATGTGTGCGTGAAATATTAATCTTGTATCAACAATCTGAGTCGTTTACCAAAAATTTCCTTTTTTTTGTTTTAAACTTTTAAAAAAAAAGAATTATCAATTTTTCTTTTCAATTTTTCTTTAGAATATTTTCGTTTAATAATTTTCATTCGCAAAAGTTAATTGTAAATATTAACATTGCATTTCTTTTATTAATTCCTTTAAAGAACCTTGAAAAACATATAATGGCACATTTTTTTGTTTTAAACTTTTAAAAAAAAAGAATTATCAATTTTTCTTTTCAACTTTTCTTTAGAATATCGTTTAATAATTTTCATTCGCAAAAGTTAATTGTAAATATTAATATCGTATTTTTTTTATTAATTCATTTCTTTAAAGAACCTTGAAAAACATATAATGGCACATTTTTTCATTTTAAACTTTTAAAAAAACAGAATTATTTGTCACTTTTCAACTTTTCTTTAGAATATCGTTTAATAATTTTCATTCGCAAAAGTTAATTGTAAATATTAATATCGTATTTTTTTTATTAATTCATTTCTTTAAAGAACCTTGAAAAACATATAATGGCACATTTTTTCATTTTAAACTTTTAAAAAAACAGAATTATTTGTCACTTTTCAACTTTTCTTTAGAATATCGTTTAATAATTTTCATTCGCAAAAGTTAATTGTAAATATTAACATTGCATTTCTTTTAATCCATTCCTTTAAAGAACCTTGAAAAACAAATAAACAAAAATATGGCACATTTTTTTGTTTTAAACTTTTAAAAAAAAAGAATTATCAATTTTTCTTTAGAATATCGTTTAATAATTTTC
>NW_006263931.1:379373-383943 GCF_000469605.1 Apis dorsata
CCTTTAAAGAACCTTGAAAAACATATAATGGCACATTTTTTCGTTTTAAACTTTTAAAAAAACAGAATTATTTGTCACTTTTCAACTTTTCTTTAGAATATCGTTTAATAATTTTCATTCGCAAAAGTTAATTGTAAATATTAATATCGTATTTTTTTTATTAATTCATTCCTTTAAAGAACCTTGAAAAACATATAATGGCACATTTTTTCGTTTTAAACTTTTAAAAAAACAGAATTATTTGTCACTTTTCAACTTTTCTTTAGAATATCGTTTAATAATTTTCATTCGCAAAAGTTAATTGTAAATATAAACATAGCATTTCTTTTATTATTATTCATTCCCTTGAAGAAAAATATATAATGGGTTAAAATAAGTTATTGTCTCTAAAAAAAAATTCATCATACATTTAAGTTGTTGAAATTTTAATACATATCGTACTGTTTTTTGTTGATCCGACTGTTAATCGAACCAATTTATTACGAATGGATCATTTCAGAGAACGAATTGAATCGAAAAATCAATGGTTCGATTAATTCACAAACTGATTCAATCTATATGCGCGTGATCAGTTTGATTTGAAGAATCTGAAAATGTTTATTGCATTAAAGTTAATCGATCACATCCGTTTTGCGATGTCGGTTTTGCATAGCTGAACATAAGAGATCGATGAGAATTCATTTCGTGGCATGAAATTATTAAATCACGGGATCGATATAATAAAAAAATAGTTTCATGTTTTCATTGAGCACAAGTAGAACGATCGTCTCGAAAGTGGGATTCTTCTATCAGGAGGCATGCATTTCGTTTTATTTAAATCTTCTAAGCTTACTTAATTCAGATCTATATATATCACAAGCACGACAACGGAACAAAAAGTAAAGAAACAATCAAAATTTTAATTAATCGAAAAGATCGTGCAACGTGCATGTACATATATATATATATATATACATATATGTGCACGTAAGATTAATTCAACATTGAGATAGAAAAAGCTCGTGTTCAAAAATATGGAAGAAACGAGAGAAATAAAAAAAAAAAAAAAAAAAAAAAAAAAGGTAAAAAAAAAAAAAAAAAAAAAAAAGGGGGGGAAAATAGGAAAAAAAAAAAAAAAAAAAAAAAAAAAACGAAGGTTAAAAGAAAAAAGGAAGGAAAAGAAGGAGGGGTCGTTGGGTATTGACATTTAAAGATCATTCAATTGTATTAAAAACGGTAGAAAGTGACCAACGAAAGTAATCGCGAAATGAAAATTGTTGTGCATTAAATAAAAATTTTTCATTAATTTTTTCCTTTTTTTTTTAATTGAAATACAGAGAACTGACGCGATATTACGATATCACGTAATATTATCGTCAGTTGACTTTTCTCGGTCGTCCATGTTCATAGCCTTTAATTCAACTCAGAAAACTGTCAAGGGGATTTCCGGGCATATCAATAGCCGGCACTGAAACTGATAAGTCCGCCTCCTTCTCGCTCACGCTTTAACTCCCTTCCATTTTCAAGCGTCACTCGACTCGGTGGCTATGAATTAATTATCTCCACGGGCTAACGTTCTCATTTCTACCAGAGGAATAACTCGCGTTCCCGTTAAATGCAGATGCATTTGAAAGAAGTCTGGATGAAAGTAAAAGTTTGCGAACGCGGGTGGAAAAGGAAGCGAGAAAAATAAGAGATTTCTTCGCCGCGGTACGTTCCAATAATATTCCCTTCGCGCGATATATAAATAAATTAATTTACACTGAAGAGTAGATTTATTTTCATCGTTTCCCTTCATAAAACATTCTTTCCGTTTAATCATCAACGATTATCTAAGATATGAATAAAATGTTAATATTTATATCCCATTGTATTTTCGCGTATTTCTTTTTTTCATCAAATTTAATTTCGAAATAGAAATATAATTGAAACTGAAACGGAAACAACATCGTTGTTATAGATATCGATCGAAATTTCGAATTACGATTTCGTATTCCTATGGCTACATCGAAACGCGATGTTTAATGTGTTTAAACAGAGAGATAACAGATCGCGAAGGATAATTCATCGTCGACGCCGAATCGAACCGATAATTATTAAGGACGCCATTTTGTAAAAGACGCGATATTACACGATATAACGTTTCAGCAGTTTATCTGATGACCCGAGCCCATATTTCACAAGTGTTGTTTCTCCGTTGTTTTCCACGAAAAACCGATCGAATTTTTACACAGATTCGACATTTCAACTGCAATACGCACAGGACTATAGGATCGATTACTTGTGACGTAGCGTTGACAATGGAAAATAGGCCAGACGGGAATAATTTTCAGACCGAACAGAATTTAGTAAAATCGCGGTAATCGCGGCGAAAATGTGGGTCAACGCTAGATTTTTTCCCAAAAACGGTTAGACTCTTTCCACCGTAAAAAAAAAAAAAAAAAAATTGCAGGATTTTCTTGCGATGAAAGGATTTTATCCGTGCGCAATAAATTCTTGCGTTTGCCGAGAAATTAAAAAATGAGAATTGAAGTTCAATTGTTCAAGTTGTTGAAGGAATATATACGACGATATATACAGGAATGTGAAACGAGAGGCTTGCATCAACGGATCTGCTAATCCGTGGTAACGCACATTGATTAATTTGTTAGGTGAAGTTGATGGTTTCGCGTGGGCGTAATTTGCCACCAAATTCGTCTAATATTAGCAGGTGTCGTCTCGCATCCCCCGAGCGATAATTAAATTCGTTGCTCATTAGCCGGTGACGCGATTATCCTGCCAGCCTGTTTCCTGCGATTATGTACGACAAGGAAATTATTGTCTCGAGTTTGATTCTCTTGTCCGATCGTAGAGACGATTAATCGTCGCAATTTCACGATCGAGAGTTTTTTCGAAACGCGCCAAATGTGCGCCTCGATGAGGATTCACGGGATGAGTGATTTTACGGAATTTACATAGAAATGAACGGTTATGATTCTATGATCCACCATAATAATAGTTTTTCAAGTTTCATTTGCTGCGGTCTAATTGCAACGATTAATCGCTACAATCGGCCTGAAGTCCAAAGGGAAGCATATTACGCACCACCTATGGTGGAAGGATACGGTCAAGCGGTATAGTAAAAATATATGTTATTCATTGTCGTGCAGGCGAGAACAAATGCGGCGAGGCAGAAGAATCTAAGAAAACGTTTCCAAGAGACGTTCGATATGAGATTTTTTTTTTTTTTTTTAATTAAAAACGCGGAATGTAACGAAACTGAAATGCATTTCTACGCAGCGCTAAATCGAAGAGAAAATAGGGCTCGTGAAGGCGCGATCATAGCAAAGAAAATAAAAGAAGAAATAACATACATTTTTTTATATTTTATTGTGAAATGAGAATTTATACAAGATTCAGATAATGATTAAATGTTTAAAAAGTTAGAAATATATTTCTTTGAGTTTCTTCGTTTTTATTTACGTACGTTTAAGAAGAAAAATTCATTAGACAAAAAAAATTTAAAAAAAAGGATCCATTATATTTAACGCGAATCTCGAAGTTGATAATTTAAAAATTCTGGAAATACGAATTGTATAAAGTTTAATAATGTTATATATATATGTATATGTATAATGATGCATATAGAGGCAGAACACTGTATAAATTTTCGTGCAAGTAAACGCAGACGCATATGTATAGCGATGTCTAGGCTATATCTACTTGGATCAGAGGTAAAAGAGCTGCCAGTATAAATTTTCAAGCGGTCCAGTTCAGATAACGGGGAAGTTTGCTTGACAAGCGATGTTTAAAACGAGAGATGTGTGAAATCGAAATCGAAAAAAAAAAAAAAAAAAAAAAAAAAAAAAATATGAAAAAACTTCGAAACGAGCATCCTTTGATATTTGTATTTTTTTATGGAGAACAAAAAAAAAAAAGAGAGAGAAAAATCAAACGCAGAAAGTGCTCATCTCGTGTTCGTTTCGATTCGACGAGAAATAATAGTTTTTTCGATGAAATACGTTCCTTTTTACTGTTTCTTTCCTCCCCTCCTCGCAATTGGTACAACAGAAACAATAGTTTCTATGCAACTCCTCGAGAAAAGTACCGCGATCGATTACGCCACAGCGACAGATTAACGTAAAAAAAGTCCTGTGTACAAGGTTTAACATAGATAGAAATGTACACGTAAAGATAGTCGATGCAACCTAAACACAATCCGCACAATAGATGCATTCAAACACCGAGACAAAATGGGAAAAATGAGAGTATACACGCGAGATTTACGGTAAAAAATTCACACAGCAAGCGCAAGTGGAGGAGATTCAGATTTGGTTCGCACTTGTGTTCGAATCGTGTGTGCAATCCTTCCCCAAACTCGCCAAGCTCGAAGGTCGTTTTCTATAAACTTTCCACTTTCTATTAAAAACACACACAGTTTTGCCCTCGAGACCCGCGCTAACTGTTTCCAAACACGAAAAAGAAATAGTTCGAGAATAATCAACCGATACTTTTTTCCACTTTGTGTGCAACGAGAATACGTTATGCTTTATGCCTAAGGGCATGAATCGTCAGCATATATATATATATATATATATATATATATATATAT
>NW_006263931.1:384000-384517 GCF_000469605.1 Apis dorsata
GGAGATGGTCAACTGCAAGCAAGCATGCTTTATATTAACCCTTCGACCGTGAGACTCGCGGAGATCGGCGGAGAATGACGAAAGAAGGTGACGAGTTTCGAAAGGGAAAGTTACTTCTAGAAGGGTTAATTACTTTGGATTACCGTCTCTCCTGGGGAATGGTGGATTGAAAGACGTTGGAATTGGAAAAAAAAAAAAAAAAAAAAAAAAAGAGACGTGGAGCAAGGCCGAAAATGGGATTTTTTTATTATTGCGAGAAGTGTTAAAAAAGAGGGGCTAAAACGAGCGAAATAAACCGTTAATAATAATAATAATAATAATAATAATCTATATGTTTGCGTAGCTCCGATCGTTCGTCTTACCTTCGTTGTTCTCATCCTCGGTTGACTTGGCCGATTGTAGCTTCGCGCTCGCTTGCTTCGCTGCAATCAAAATTCGCAGCTGGCACCGTATTCGTTTTTTTTTTTTTTTCTTTTCTTTTCTTTTCTCAATTCCTTTTTTCTCTTTTTTTTTTTTT
>NW_006263931.1:384574-386869 GCF_000469605.1 Apis dorsata
TTGATTGTCTTTCGTTCACTTTTCTTATTCTTTTCTTTATTTTCTACCTTTCTCTCTCGCTAAATTCGCTCATTTTCGGTATCCCCCGCCTTTCCGATCCCCTAGTCTCGATTTCGATGCCGCTTGTCTTTTTTCTTTCTTTTGTAACAAAAAAAAAACAAAAAAAAAAAAAAGAAAAGAAGAAAAGAAACGGAGAAAAAAAAATTGGGCGAAAACCAATTCGACATTTAGGAGAATATATACGGGCAAAGTATCCGTTGCCAGATTGAACGTAAATCGTTCGCAAATTTCCAAACCACTATCGATACCCGATAGCGACATCGAGTGGATAATTATTTTCACGGTAGCTCATGATTGCCGTGATTGGGTTGATACTCTGCATGATCGAGGGACACGTGTCTCGAGACGTTTTTGATCCGCGGCTCTGAAGATGTATGGAACGTTTTTTTTCGAATGAGAAATCAGACTCAAATATTTCGAGGCTCGTATTGTTATAGAATATCAGGGATATTATTTCATTATAAGAAATAATATATAGAAAGACGTTGAATAAATGAAGAAAACAAAATGAAAAGGTGGAGAAAACGGGAAAGAAGAGTGAAAACAATTCGCAACATCGACAATATCATGAAGAAAAATTATACACGTTATTGGAAAAATCAGTGGCAATTGGTAATAATAAAACAGACATAGTGGAACAAAATTTTATACATACTTATGATTGTATATGATTATACGAGTCACGAAGGTAAGAGACATGGCGGTGATGTGAAAACGGGAGGTGAAACGTGAAACGACAGAGCGTGTGCGATATTAATGAGACCAGATGTATGATGACTATATAGTAGCATGATTAAAATAAGAAATAAAATCGCTAAAACACCTTTTACATTACTAACAAGGGGAAGAGAAAATATCATGAGAAAAATGGAAATCGATAAAAAACGAATCATTTAGGCGTGAGACGAGCGTGAATTTCTTCTTATTTTCATTCTACAAAGTCTCCTGTATTAATTAATATAATTGTTATTTTATTTATATTTACAACATTTATATTTTTCTCGGATATTTTTCGCATAATTCATTGATTAAATTCTTTTCTAAGGTACGTACTTTTATCACCAATCATACATTAAAAAGAATTTGAAAAATTAAAATATTTCTTTTAATTTTTAAATCAAAAGTTAATCCAAAAACATTTTTTATTTAACCAAACAATTTCATGAGATATATAATTCCAATAAAAGTTTTATAATTTTTCCTATCCTTTCTTATCCTGTTTCTTCACGCTCGCGATTGCTGGTATGATTCTAATGAATTTATGGAAACAATTAACTTTTAAACAGCATGGTATGGATGCCTGAGAAAATTTATCCATTATTTCTTTCCTTTTTCTCGTAAAATCCGATTATAATAATATTCTCTTCATTCTTCTTTTAATTTCATTTCACTTTGCTTTAATTCATTTGCTCAAACACCATACAAAATTTACTATGCGACGATATAGCTAAAAGACTAGATCGTACTGATCAAAAGACTGGTTTCGCTAAATCGTGAATAGAATATGTATATATATAAACTTATAGACTTAAATAATAAATAGAGTGGACTTACTCGATGTCGGCGGGGGTTGTGGTGCTCGACGAACAACTTGTTCCTGGTGCGGCCCAGTATATTCGTGCCATGTGTACGTGCTCCTATACTCTGAATGGAGCTGCTGTAATAAAGAGTCGACAGTGATGAGTTAGAGCAGAATCTGTAGCCAAGTTATCGCAAACTAGATTTTTGCGGATCTTTTAATCGACATTTCGAAAAATTTAAATTTCGATCTTCTTCGGTTCAATCGTTTCTTCTTTCGATCTTTCTTTTTCTTTTTTTTTTATCAATCGATATCCGATTATCTATAAATAACGATTTCAAAATTGCGACGATGAAAACACATGTAAATGCAACTGCAGAAATTTGAACGAACAAAACGTTCTTAAATTAAATTGAAATTATGGAAAACTCGATTATTCAACGCCGATCATTAATTCAATTATAATATTTACATTAACGAGTCCAATCATTATATATGTTTCAATTATTTAAATATACCAAGTTATATTTTTCGCAACAAGTAGAAACAAGAAATCAATCGTATCTATAGCTGACAAGAATGTTCAGAATCGTGTACACAATGACGCTCATTGATTCGCAGAAGCGAATAGAAACGATTCCTTTTTTCCCCTCCTTCTTTCCTCTTTCTTTTTTTTTTCTTTTTACACCGCAAAAAAAAAAAAAAAAAAAAAAAAA
>NW_006263931.1:387026-409123 GCF_000469605.1 Apis dorsata
CTATTTTGCCCGATGAACGTACATCTTCGTACATAAAAGAGAAACGCTTACGTGGCTTCGCAAGAGTAAAGAAAAATACGGAATGATATAATTTTTATATTACATCGATACGAAATTTTACGAATAATTATTCCGAATCGTTTTCGTTAGGACAGATAAAGGTGGACAAAATTCTTCTTTGAGGCATTTGATCGCATTAACGGAAAGGTCGGGGCGCCTAGGTACTTTCCTAGGGATTTTATAAACCTGACAGATTTGCAGCGGAGTCGCTAATTGCGTTGTCCTGTTTTCTCAGAGTTGATTGATTTAGTTACTTAACCTAGATACGTCGGTTTTGTGTCCGGGAACACGAAGATGACAACACGGTTTAAACGCGTGTACCGGTCAATTCTTTCAAAATATTTATCATTCGTTTACAAATCCACATTTGTTGGGTCGTTTTCTTCTTTTTTTTTTTCTCCATTACACAACAAAGAGGAATAAAGAAGAAAATCGTGACTGCTATACCTTGAACCAGCTTATAAGTAGAACTTATAAGTAAATTGGTGGTGGGTTTCGATCGTAGTGAATGATAGTTGAACTAATAATTGCAAAGAGAAATTTTCGAGAAGAACGAAGAATCAATATTCTTGGGAAGAATGCTTTAATAAGTTTGAAATATTTTTAACGTTGTTATATCCAGGCGTTCATTGTACCAATTAAAACATGCTGCAAGGTTTCGATAGATAGACAGACAGGTCGATGCTTGGGGCTTCCATAATCCATTTGCAAAAGCTTTAGGCTCATATGTCTTTCGCGCAGCGAAATAATTATTGTAATTTGGGCCATGATATTGCCAACGATGCATCGATGTATTTTATTCTATTCTATTTTTTTTTAATCTTCTTTATTACATCATGTCGCAAAAGTGTTAAATTTTCCCTTTATTTTTCAATTATTCTCCAACTTTATTAGAAATGTGTTCGAGTTTCCAAACACCGATAGTTCCGTTTCCAAGTCGCGTTCTTCCCGTTTGAATTTCGAATTCGTTCCGACGCACGTGAAGTGGAGGATAGACGCGATCAAAAATGGATTTGGCTTGGTTTAAAAATACAGCATCGATGTATAGAATGAGAAAGCAGCACGTACAACTAGTGCCGTATGAAACTCCCGTATTTATGACCGTCTATCGATCCTTGTACGTTCATTTATTAATGCCGATGTGGGGCACTGTTAACCTTTTCATATGTCGCCGCGCCTACGCTATGCTTGCCACGCGAATCTTTTGATATTTTTTTCTTCGTCTAGCCATTAATTTCAGCTAATTTCGATTATTTTAATTATTTCAACGATAATAAAGGGGAAAAAACAACTGGTTTTAAATTAAAATAAAATAAAAATTATAAAATTATAAAAATGATAATTATAAATAATATTATCTTCGTTGTTAAACGCAGATAACGAAAGAGAATGGAAAATTTCGAAATGGTCGAAATTTAAAATTATTTGAAATTTGTCGATTGAACAGGAACGAGATATATTCCAGATAGAAAATCAAAAGGTCGACGTAATCGTCCCGATGAAATTAGATAACGGTGGACGGACGTTTGCGGAACACGCAAAGGTCTGCGGAGTAATGTGTCAAAAGGTTCCACTTAACGAGTTAGGTAATTGATAATTATGTAGTCGTACCGTGAAGAAAACTGCACAGTAGGATCTTGTGTATGCGATTATTGGTGACTCTACTACAAATGCAATGTATAATTAAACACGAGTCGTAAAGAAGAAATTATACCCTCTCGAATTTGCGAACGCATGCAAGAAACGATAAAATTAATAGTTTCATCATTTTGATAATTGTCTGAAAAGTTGCTCGATTATACATTAGTGATTTATCGTCGGAAAAGGATTCATCGAGTTGATGAATCGTTCGTTTTCTCGAGGATTTGACGGAGCCGCTTGACGACGACATTGTATTCGACATCACGAATTCATTAAGAGGATTAGATGTGAATGAAACTTTTCTGCTCGACAAATCGAACAATCGCTCATTTTTTTTATAATTTTTTTATGATGTTTTTCTTTGAGTATTTTATACTCAATTTAATATATTATATCATTGTTAACATTTGCAAAAAAAATCCTAAAAAAAAAATTGGAGCATAAATTATTCCTAAATTAGTCCATAAATTACTAGATTTTATTTATTTTTATATAACATAAATATATAAATTTATTAATTCAATATTGGTTAACATTAAATTAACAATTGTAAACTTCTAATTTGCTTAATACCTTTTTTTTGTAACGATTCTTTTCTCTAAAAAATTAAAAGAATTAAATTATTTATAGTATTACATGAATTATATATTTTTTAAATTATGGAAATTTTAATTAATAAATAAATAAATTATTCTCCTTTTTCAATAATATTGCATATTATTATTATTGTATTTAATGGATTAAAATATATTTATATTAAGATTATTAAAAAATAATAATTATCTACAATATAAACAATTCATTAATTTTGATGATATCATATCATATCATAATATTATATAATGTATAATTTGCCCGTATCTTGAATTGTATTATTAAATTTCCGATGACTTTCGGATAATAATATTGAATTAAAAATAACCGATAAATTTGAATATAAAATTAAATCGAAAAGTAGACATATTTGAATACTTACATCTCTGAAAAATTTCACGTTATAAATTTCTGATATAAAAAAAAATTTATATAATATATGATAAAAATTTAATTTTCGACGAATTGCATACGTTACAAATTGAAAAAGAAATATAAAATGAGATTAAATGATACTCCACATTGTTCATTCACATTTCGACGAAATAATTTTCTAACCGGTAATTTAAACTTAACTTTTAATTTCTGGAACATTTAAAACATTGTAGAGTAGAAGACAAATAGATATTCGTGAAAAATAATTGAAACAGGTGTGTACAACATTTATATGTAAATTGTTAACCGACAAAAATAATGAGAAATAAATTTGAGCAATTTCATCGTTGTTGCTTTTCTCGGTCTATCCTCGTATCTCGTTCCAGGAAGTAATTTTCAACCGATCGAACATTTTTCGCTTCGTCAGAGGATATAGAGGAATCCGTTTTTCCGATCGGTTGCATGGCGATGAGACGTCGAGATGACATCATCAAGAACGATATTATCTCCTCTCTCTTCCTTAGTTATACTTCGAAGACAATTACTGTCATTGTAAGCCAGGTTATCAATTTTCAATTTTTTCATATATCAATCAATTTTCTCAGATCTTTTATTTTATCTTTTTTCTCGATCAAATTATAGAAGAAATTTTTTACACTGAAATTTGCCAGAAAATTTATAAACAAGTGCAATAAAAAATTGTTGTAAAAATATTGAATATAATTTTGGTATATAGATGTCATTTTCAAAAACTTTTTCATCATTCACGCATAATTCATTCATTCGCAGATAATTGACGATCGATCTTACTTTTCGAGTTTTTTGTAAAAATTTAACAAACTAATTTAACGAACTCACTCGACATATGTAGGTCATCGAGCGCTTTTGTGTGTTTATATAAATTATATAATTAATAACTTGCATACATTGCACATATAAATAAATTTCAATGATAATAATATCGAAAATTTTTTGCAAATTTTGAATAAGTCAAAAATTAAAATCGATTGTTAGTTACCTGTAAAAGAAAAAGTTATTAAAAATGAAGATTCCTTTATGACATATTTCAAATTTATTAATATCTAATCAACAAGATTTGGGGTCAAAGGCACGATAAAAAATTAAAATTGGTATAATATAAAAACTTAGAACTGATTAGCCAATGTGTCACAGATCTGGGTGAAAAATGTTAAATTCATCGTTAAAGAATTATATATTAATTGTAAAAATTGTTAATAGCTAATAAATTGAAGAAACGTGATTCCAATGCGAAGAATATATACGGTTGTAAATATGCCATTAGATGTTTTAATATATTGTGATTAGATTGGTTTAATATATTTAATTTGATGGTTGTTTTTCATTATTATCATCAATAACACAGTCGTCATCGTCAGTGATCGGTGTCAGTGAAGTGAACTCGAGGATTTACGAGCCACTCGTCGCGATATCCGACTGCTCGAAATGTAACTCGTGACACAGCAGGTGCTTGAAGCGATTTAACCGACGAAAACCTCTTTTACTTTTTCAACTTCTGCTTTTAGTTTTTCAAATCTATTTCCGCTTGAATTTCAGAAGTTATTTTTCTATATAAATTATATAATGATCGAATCCACCACATTGCTTGAATTTTTCATTTGTGTCAAGCTTTGAATTTCATTATAAAATATTTATAAGAATCAACAAATTTGTCAACATATTTGAGAAATTATTCTAAACAAAAAATATTACATGTGGATAATCACTTTGTGGATTATGAAAAATGAAGCGATACAAATCACAAAGAATCAAATACATTTAACCTATTTAAATTTTAATGATAATCATTTACTTGAAAATATATATTTACTAATTATTTATTTTGAGTTGATTTGAACCGATAACGATCCATATAAAAATCTAATAGAATTAAATCAAAAGAAAATAAGATATAGATTCATTTCTTCTATTAACCAGGAAAAATCATTTTCAAAAATGTTATATTTTTGATTTTAATCATTATGTAATTTAATATAACTCAATGTAAATATAAAATATAATTTTATAGTAAATATTATTAAATATAAGAGTCAAATAATTTAAATGTATTTAATTATTTTATATTACTTTACTTTCCATATTTCAAAAACGGAAATAAATGAATTCATATAACATTTTCAAAATTTTTCAAATAAATTAAATGATAAATATGTAAACGATTATACGTTTGTCGATTTTTATCTGGAACACTTTTATATATAAGCTCATTCATCATTGTCATAGAAATCCTTCCTATTTTTCGCGTATGAATAATTCGAAAAAATTTGTCAATCGTGTGAAAATATCGAAAAAAGGAAGCGTCGTGCAATTGCATTGAAACTTAACACAGCTAGAATTGGAAATGTCGCACGACCTTCTTTTTTTATCCGATGTGGCGAGACGATTTCATCAATCGCAGAGAGTTCGAAAGAACCAAAACAAATTGAAAAGGGAAGAGTGGAAGCGCGGGCAGAATTAAATTTGGCCCTTTTAAAATTCAAATAAATTCCATTGAATGAAAATGCATGGATGATGATTCAATGGACGAGTGAAATATTATCTCACGCAGTAGTCGGAGGAGAAGTATATAGAGATGGCGTGGCAGACATAATGATGGCGAAACCGTGTCAGAAAGAATAATTAAAACTGTGAAGAACACGACCCCGATTGTGAATGAAAAGACGAACATGCTGGTCGCAGAGAAACATCCATGCTGCGTCTGAATAACTCTCTGAGTAACTCTTTGGCCGATTATTAATGTAAGTGGAAAGATTAGCAAACAGAGCTGTCAGATACTGATCAAAGGGACGCAGCTTGCTTAAAAGTTGAAAAGATAAACATTTTTGAGAAATTACAAAGCGTGAGATTGAGTTTCGCCCTTGTGTAACTTCTATCTATAATTCCTGTTAACAAGAATAGAATGTTTCGTCGAGTAGAATCTTGAAAAGAGAAAATATACGACAATCTTGGCAAGCCTTGTCGTTTGCCAGAAGAAAAAAAATCGAGAAAACGTTAAATTTTTTATAATCAATGAATATTTCAGAATAGTTATAGGTGAAGAAGTAAACTGTAAAATAGTTATAGCAATCTTCACGGCATAGCAAAATCTGAAAATGGTATCGATTGATGTATGAATAGTGAAGTTAAATACGTATACTTTCGTCTTTAACGGAAGTGAAGGCTAAATCAAGGTTAAGACTATAATATGTATACGTATACTTTATATATATATCATCATTATAAGTGAATTTTTTGAATCTTTATTTTTATCATTGTTCTTATAAATTTCGTGTATTAAAAGTTTAACTCTTTGTCTTATCAACAAATAAAATTCTATTATAGAATATTGCAAAAAATATTCTGTATAATGCAAAAATAATAAAAGGATGTCATAGAATATTTGATATATTTCCTAAATCTTCTCATCTGAGTAAGTAATAAAAACAAAATATTACGCGATATACCGCATTCTATTGCATATTACACTTATCAAATTATATACATAATAAAGGAAAGAGGAAAAGAAACGTGTAACGGTCTTTTAAAGCGTAAAGAAAAGTCTGCAAAGCATAACGATCGGTTCCACGCCGTTTGCCAAGCAGAATAAATAAAGAATGACGAAAAAGAAGAAGAAAAAAATGGAAAGAAAGGAAACTGCACCGTAGTTAGTACGTAACAGACATGGTTAGTGACGTAACAGAGACATGGCCCATGTTGAGTTGGTCAACTGCAACCCTACATACATGCTTATCAATACGATTGCGCGTTGTAAACTATGCCCAGGGGCATATAACCGAGTAGTAGGAGTCAACGTACTATCGCTCGTCGAAAACTGAAAATATCGATGAAGGAGAAACAGTGGCGCAATGCCGGTATTCTCCTACTACTCCGTCCTCTTCGTGTCAGCTGCATACAAACGGTAAAATACTGCGTGTCAAAGTCAAATTCATCGAGACAGCTTGTATTCTTCTTTGCTGTTCGCGCATTTCTCTGTCTTGGTCTCTTCTGTCATGGACGACCTAATATCTCCTGTCCTGCTTTGCTTCGGGCTGAACTTATTTTCATTTGGGTTAGATTTTTTTTTTTATCTTAGAAATGGACAAATTTTGTCCAAGACATTTGCGAAATTTTCGATTTTTGAAGAGTAATGATTAATTTCGTTCTCTTTTGAAACATTAAATAATTCCTGGAAAAGATCTTGATAAATATCGAGGTTTTTGAGGTTAATTTTGCAAGTGAAAATAATGAATCTCGCACACGCGAAGTTTAGCTCTATATTCGAAGTTGAAACATCCATAGTCCGATTTCTATCTATCCGTTATCTATGTAAAATATTCTTTTTATTTTTTGTCTAATGTTGTTTCTTTATGAATCAATTAATTAACATAGATCTGTAAACATGGATAAGACGTTAAAAAATATATAAACGTAACGTATTTTTAAATAGAATAGAATTATAAGTAAAAAAATACAATTATTTGAACTTGAAAATGTTTGTGTTCAAAATGTCAAACAAAAGGGAAGAATTTTTCCCTAGTATTGTATTCCATAACGTGCCCCTAACGTGAATGAAGCTTATTATCCCATTTACTGTGACTAGAGAAAGGGTCGTTTCACGAACCCTTCGTCTAATTTAACCGGCGTTGCGCATTGCAGCCGTGGTCGGGCGACCAAGTAGTAAAAGTCAACGTACGTCCGACAGAAGAATGGTGCACGTGATAGTGCATATCGACGAACGAAGAATGGCGCAGTGCTGGTGTTCTCCTTCCACTTTTCATGACGCTTGGCCACGCGAATTACGTTAGACGATTGTAGCAAAGGTGACAGGACAAAACATTGCTCGAATTCGATCCTATGCTGCATTCTGAATAGCCTGCTTCTTATCTTCTTGATCGACCTTAAAACATTCGGCCACCTCTATATTGGACGTTATACCATTTGACAAATGGGCGATAATTTTTCATTTTATGGCTGAAAGAAAACTTATCATGTAATTTCGTATTTTACATATTGAATTTTTAATTTTTCTATAGAAAATCAATTTATATCATAGACAATTTAAATCATTTCTCTTACATAACATAGATTCATATTGTTCGAATTTTAAATTAATGATTAATATAATCGTAAGGGTAAATGTGTAATTTTTTTTATTCATCTATGATCTTCTTTTTTATTCAAATACGATCCTAATTTTATAATTCGAAAAAATTAATTTTATTAAAACAACATGATAAAATGATTAGTGGAAACATATTCGTAGAAAATTTGATAGGCTGCATATTCCTAAAAAGTTAAATTTCTTCTAAGTGAGATGAAAAAGAAAAACAAAGAACATTATAGAAAAATTATATACTTATTCCAATTGTTATTGTTTTCTATATGTTACGATTTGATATTAAATTAATTTTATCGGCTAATCGGTAGTAAAAAATAAAAATACGTATATTTTTGAACAGATGAAAAAATAAAAAGCGAAATTGAGAAAAATAAAGAAAGAGAGAGAGAGAGAGAAAAATATTTATCGCTATGATAAAATGAGGCTCTTTTCATTGAAAAAAATTATAGAAATAAGCAGATGAGAATAATAGGAAAACGATTTTATACACTTTTCGAAACTATATCATCTCAAAATTTTCTTTTTAACTTTATGAACAATTCTTAAATAAAAGTGCTCTGCGATGAAACATTTATAATCGTCTTGTTCACGTGACCGAATACAATGAGATGTATAATTACAGAGTATAATGCTCATTTACGAGTTATTAATCTATTTCTTCTCAATTTTTTATCTCTTTTCTTTTTCTTCCTCTCTCTCTCTGTAAAATAGATCAAAAAGAGATATGATGAATGAAGTACCGTTCATTAAGAAACAAATACGAGAGAATTAGAGTTGATTTGCTAGAATAGAATTAACATTTTCTTCAAACCGCAACTATTCAGTTCTAAGCAGTTTTAACCTTGTTCGAGATTTATACGTTTCGTTTAATACCGTTTATTTAATTCTCGATAAAAAATATTTGATGAAAATTTTTGATTCTATAAATACGAGGTCATAAATGAAATAGATTTTTATTTGTTAAAAATTTGTTACATCAAATATTAATAATCTTGATATGATTTGGTGTTTATAATTTGATATTATAATGATAATCATAAAAAAAAATAAGAAGTCAAATAGAAGTATTAGATCATCGTGTTATTGAGAACATGGTAATTCTTCTGTTCCAAAATTTATAAGCTATAGTTTGAAACCGCATTACGAATCTTTTTCTATTCTCCCATTCTTGCATCGAAATTAATCCATAGTATGAAATCAATGATATGAGGTATGAAAATCAAGAATTGTATTCCATCGATCATTTTTATTAATTATGGGAAAAAATAAAAAGTCGAAATGTGGAAGATCAATAACGAACTCGTCAATCAAAGTTCTAAGTGAAAATAAATTTTGTCTCAAGTATATATTATCTATATAAACTTTAAAAATGGATATTTTGCAGTAATAATTAATTTCGAATTAATTCTTACCAAAATGTTGTTAATAATCAAATGATATCGTGAATTATAGGAATAGTCAAAATATTTACTGGATAAGTAAAATACATTCACGAGATAATTTCCGTGCAAACGCATCCCCATCGATCAATGTCCAAATTCGTATTGCCCATTTCTGATAATGCATATACGATTGATTGATTCTTTTAACCAATAATTTATGATATCTACAACTTGTCGAATCATAATTTTTATTTTTAGCTATTTATTGACTTGAAGATATATCGATTCTTTCTTGTACGAAATATTTTTCAAGTTTCTCGACATAAAAAGAAACATCTCAAATCTGACAAAGAACTTCTATACCTACTTGAATAAATCGATTGAAAAACCGAACCAACCTATTGACATCTTCGATTTTCAGACTATATACACGTATTTGTGTATCCGCTGGATGTATTTCCTCGAAGAAATTGTTCAAAAGTCCTCGAGTTTTTTCTATACATAAGATATACGAATGTTTTGTCGACTTCGAATGTCATCGAAGCATTTCGAAATATGAAGACTTGTGAGACGATTTTATACCTACAATTCTATATTATACAATTATGTAATTTCATATTTTTTATTATTACAATGGAAATTTTTTATTTGAAAAGTACAAGATATAATTTGAATAAGAAAGATTAATCAATTAATAATATCAGAATAATTTAAGAAAGACGAAATATACCGCGTTGCAGAAACACGCGTTATCTTGGGAGTAAACGAATAAAAGAAGCTCCGTTTTTGAAGGAACGATCGATAAAGCTATAAAACGGTTTCCACGAATGCGAACTAAACAAAAGCTACGCATATAAAACTAATAGGACGGTTCGATGAAATAGCTTGTTCTATTATCTTTTGGAATTTTCCACAAAAGTAATTAAAAGAGAAACAGTACAAATCAATGATTCATCAGAAAATCTATTACCATTACTTTTGTCGATATTTTAGAATATTTTATAATATATATCAATGATATATAAATATTTTCGTACAAATAATTTTGTTTTTGACATCGATTAGAAAATAGATTGTCATCATCTTTCTTTCATCTAATAAACTGTTTTCTTTTAAATTTCAATCACATATAGAGATTTTAATATACAAATAATATCAAATTGTCGAAATAAAATATAAAGCAAGATGAGAATCCCAATAGTCAAATTATAAAAACTTATTGTAAGATATTCTTTTTTTTTTTTTCGTAAAGAATCATAGAAAAATGATCATAGAAATTTATCTGTCTATACGTTCAACTATCTGTCCAAACGATCAAGAATCATACTGCTATTGAAAGTTTCCTGGTTGTGATATCATTGAGAAAAAGCGTGGGAAAAATATAGCTAAATTTTGCTCTATTATGTTTCGATGACATTCACAGATATTATCTGAAATACTTGAAAAGAAATTTTCTTTAAATTATCCAACTTCTTCTACCTAATATATTCTCAAGATGATTCAGGAACAATACGATAATCTTCCGGTCAATTTCTCTCTCACCTTGTCAATTGGCATTGAAGGGCACGCACGACAGAGGTTCCAGAATGAACCAATCATGAGGCCGCGGTGTGTGGGGCAGTGGAACAGTAGTGACACACAGCCGCTGCAGTAGCGACGGGGCCGTTTAGACGACAGACACAGTCGTCAGGCCAGGTTGATTTCCTCCCGAGGAAAAGGCTCCTCGGTGTCAACGATGCAGCTACACTTGCTTCACTTCCCTCTTCTTCTACTCTTCTCTTCCTCACCACCACCACCTCCGTTCTACCACCTCCGTTCTACCACTTTCTCCTACCTCCACTGTCCTTCCTCCTCTTCTGCCACCCGTGGCTTTACTCCTGCTCCTTCTCCCTTCAAGGAAGTATTCGCGAACGGTGATCGGACGTTCGGCTTGTGCTCCGTCTGAGTATACGTGCGCACGTATGTACAAGTGCACGAGGATGAAGGACATGTATGTGCGCGCGCGCGCGCGCGTATTCAGTGCATGCGTGCAAGTAATGGATGTAGAACGTCGGTGTACGAGCCGCCAGCGTGGCGATGCCATAGCGAGAGAGTGGAGAAGAAAGACAGAGAAAGAGAAATAATGTGTGTGTCAATATCATATAATAGATAAAGTGGAAAAGACAAGAAAAGGAAAGTAGTAGGTGTCTATAACAATTCGTCCAAAGATATATTTTTATCGGAACTTTAACTCTTTGTGTCTGCTTATATTCGAACTGAATTATAATATTTTTAAGTATTCATTTGATTAATAAAAAATAAGGTGTTCATTCATAGAATAAATTTAAATGATTTTTAGATTTTATTGGTGATTAATATAAAGGATCTATTTATATGATAGATCTATTGAAAGATAAAATAAGTAAGATAAGTGATATTTGACTCAGATTGTTGTAAAAAGGCAGGAGTCAATTATGTTTTATTCGATACATTAAAATTATAAAAAGATATGAAAAAAAAAAATACAAAAAATCGCGTATACGATAATTTTATCAAAATTTTGTCAGATTGATAATTAATTATAAATGTGATAGAATAATAATCAAGAATGAAAGATAAAAAAAAGGATTAAACGAAATTAAATGAAAAACAAGAGGATAGAAGAAAACGGATAGATTGCAGGAAGCAAGGTTAGGGGTGGGTCGTATTCGAAGCCTACCACTCCATCGTCTTCGTTGTTAAGGTTTCTGCTTTCTTCCTGCAGAGCAATATATTTTTGATTTCCTCTTCTTTTTCAATTTTCAATTTCGCATGTATTTTTCCCTGTCTCTCTCTTCTCTTTTTTTATCTCTTTCACCTTATTTGGCGATGATAATTATCCAGAAGAATGGTTATCTCGTAATAATGATTCGCTGGTGGATCGTGCAGTCTAGAGCGTTGGCCCGGCGTGATGTTCACCGGCTGAAATTCACTGCATCCGGAAGCAATCTTTTCGCGTGCGTACGTGCGTGCATTTGATAACGCGTGTGTATTCCGGAACGGAGACAGCGGCCTTAGTCGGTAGGGGCCGTAGATTAAACGCGACACACACGACGATACACGGTAAAGATAAAAGCACGAAAAAACAACGTTCGTTCGTTATGTACCGGTGTCTTTCGGTTGAGTACACTCTCTCTCTCTCTCTTTCTCTCTCTCTCCCCTCCCTTTTCTCTTTCTCTTTTTCTTACGCGTCTCTCCGGTATTTTTTCTAAGAGCATTAACGACTTGTGCTAACGTTTGGCTGGTTTAATCTAGGTAATCGACAAAAAGAAATAAAAAGAGAGAGATAGAGAGACAAAGAAAGAAGAGAGACTTGAGAGAAAGAGAGAGAGAAAGGAAGATAGATAGATAGATAGATAAATTGATAGATAAATAGATAGACAGATAGATATATACGTATATATGTATAAGTAGATATATATATAATATGTATATAGTATAACGTTATATATTACAAGTAACGATGCAAAGCAACACTCAGACGCGTTGTACGAACGGAATAACGAGACGGAGGGCAGAGCGAGAACGGAATCGTGAGAGGCACTGGTCTCACCGTCGCACCGATCGTACCAACGACGTTGCGTAGAGCGCCGCGTCGCCGGCGAGACGGTTCGACGGTAGAAGGGGTTGCCAGAGCGCAGGCGCCCAACCGGATCGGGTCGATAGTCCGCAACGTTACTCCCTGTTTTCCCTCTCTTTCTTCAGTCGAGTTCTCTCTCTCTTGTTCTTTCTCGTCCTTCGTAACTCTCCCTCTTTCTAATCTTTGGTTGTTCTTCGTTGCTCCTTACATTAGACTTCCGATTCTTCGTTACATTTTTGCCATTCTTCTTTTTCACTTTGTTATTGCTTTTATTATATAACTTCTTATTTGTTTTTTCCTTTATTCTTTCTTCTTTCTACCATTTTTATTACATATCTTTTCTTAATTTTTTGTATCGAAAAGGTAAATTCATTTTCACAATCTGTTTCTTTCATCTCTTTACGAATCTTTTCTAAATTTTTGTTGCCATTTCTCTGCTCTTTCTTCTTCGTACGGTTGTATATTTTCCCTCTCATACCAACATGTTTTATTCTTTTTCCTTTTCTTTTTCTATCTTGTTTTTATTATACCATCTGTCAGTTGTCTAGTTTCTTTTGTTTTTCTCATTCTGTCTCTTTTTCTTTCTCATTTCTTGTACCTAAAGGTTTTTGTCTCCATTCAATCACCGTTTCTCTTTGATGATATCCCTCGGGTGCATACATTTTCGAAATGCATTTTCAATCATAACGAAAATCATGCTCTCTCTTATCCTTCCATATTCATGATAATATTTCAATCATTTAAAACCTATCACATTTTAAATTATTTTCTATTCTTTGCAAGAATTTCATTGATCTAGAATAAATATTCAAATTGATTCTAATAATTTTAAAATTGTTCTTAATTTAATGTTTCAAAATTTTATTTTTTAAATCATCTGCCTATTCAACATTAATATGCTGATCTCTTCGATACTCTTTAATATTCGCTTTAATATAAAATTTATTTGAAACATTTGATATTTTATTTTGTTAAAAAACAATAATATACGTAATTTCTGCATGATAATTTTCATATTATTTTCAAAACATTATTCTCATTCTATAGAGGATTTCTTGCGTTAAATTTCCATTATCTTATCCTGGCGTGCGAGATTTTCTCGTTTTTCCACAACGCTTTCCTCTTCTTCCTTGCTATCTCCCTGTGCTGCACCACGCGCGTTAGGGGGGCGTCTTTCTCGATCGTGCGTCTTTCTTCCCCTTTCAACTGTTAGTCGTCTCACTATATTCGCGTAGTCGGCGCCACTATGTCGAGCCAGCGTCGCGACGCTGCTAACCTTTCTGCGGATGCAGATATAGGCATGTTTGCGGCGTTTCGAGCTTCGACCACTATTTCTAATGTTTATCACTGTTCACGTTTCCATAGTATTCTTTCTTTTTTTATTTTTTATTTTCTAAAACTATATGTCGATAATTTTCCTTATTTCCTATTTTTTTCTTGTTTTTTAATGAGCGAAAAATAATGAAAAAAGTTGACAGAATCTAAAATTTGTAAATTTGGTGATTTTGGACACACATAATTAGAAATATAGGTTACGAAGAGGTTTCTGTTTGTTGTAATACACAAATAATGGTTCGACTGATGCACGAATTGAAAAAAGCAAAATACGCTTGAAGGATTCGCCGCGATCCGCGGATCGTTTTCGATATTGCGTCTGCTGTATATAGTTGTGTTCGGGTTCATCCAACTGATATTGCGTATTATTTGAATAAAAAATAGTTGAATTATAATAGAACCTAAATTGATTACATAGTGAGCATCAATAAAAATTCTAAGAGATTTGAGTCAAAAATTATAAATTAATGTTATAAATAAATTTAATATATTGCGAATCATAATAATATGAATATCAATAAATATATTTTTTTTAACTTAACGATACTATTATATTGAATTTATTATTCAATTACGGCAAATAAATCGAATTCTTTTATTTAATTTTCAAATAAGATTTTCAAAAATCAAATTCTTCTATTATTATGATATTATCAATCATTTATTAATTCAACCTTGAGGAAGCTCTACAATTCTGTAAATTTCCCCTTGAACTGATATACCTAATACCTAAAAAATAAGATAATATTTAAACAATACCGAAATAATAAGGGATGCGATTTAAATTATCTCTCTAAAGGATGATCGTTACATAACACTACGTAATATATCCTGTTTAACCGTGAAACACTTATTTTCGTTGGCGGGAGGGACACGCCTGCCAACCATTCTCGAGTAGCACGTTTCCATCGACCCGGACTCTCTTTTACAACGATATTCTCTAACACATAAATATTCTTAAACGTACATTAAATAACATATCTGTAATCTAAATATTCTTGAATTTTATTATTTTCAATTCATTGAATATTGAACGTACACCAAAAAACTGTAAACTGTAACTGAGGATCAAAAAATCCTCTTTCATGCACGATACTCGATTTATAAATCTAATTCTTGTTTACAATTGTACCTTTCATAATTTCTAATTCATAATAGATATTAAAATATTCCATCTATATATTGTCGAAAAAAAGTAATCTTTTTCATGCCACGAATCTTTTGTTGAATAAATTAATCGTATAGAAAATCAATAGAAATAATTAATATATTTTGGATTGCATTCGAAAAAAATTATCCGAATGAACGTTTAAATAAATTATAAATTGAACAGTTATTTTAATTGATAGGTTTGCAATGTATTCTAATTTATACAAGTGTCATTTCGAAAAGGTTTAATTAAATGAATCGATAAAAGTCGAATTTTGTGAGATGAAAATATATTATACATTTATGTAGTTAGAACTGATAATTGATTAACGAATATCAATTAACGCATTTATATCAATTCTATTCTTTAATCAATTTTATTTAGCTTACTTAATCATTAGAATGGAAAGTATGAAGCCTTAAAGATAAAGAAAATAAAATAAAAATTTTATAAAACTTATTTTTTATATTCGATTATTTAAACATTCTTATTATGCTCTTTATCAGTTTTAAAAATAAAATCAATGATTTCATAAAATTTATTTATGAAATCATTTATTATTTATTTATTAAATTTATTTATTTATAATTTGGAATATTTATCGTTTAATACATAATATTCGAATTTTATAATAAAAATTGAAAATTCACGAATATATCCGTGAAAATAGATATTACTGATAAGCTATTATCGCAAAATTTTTTCATAAATCATTAATAACTCGTGAGTTCGAAGGAATGAAAGATATATAGATGATCAATACGCGAAATTTATACTTACCTGCGAGAAATATTTATAATTCCATGTGGTTGTACCATATGGCGTGCAAGCTATTGGATAAAGCATTGAATTTTATATTTGCACGTGTATACATATATACATATCACCAACAAATTATTGTGACTAGGGAGTAATACAAGGATTGGTTCTGGATTCTCGACATGCTTCTAAGATTACGTGCCTATATTTTAACTGTGAGACACAAAAGTACAAATGTTATTATGGGATGCATTTGTCGGAAGCTGTATCTATAATTTTTCGCTCAACATTAATTTCGAGCAATTTGTCTTTTCTTAGGCTTTTTGTCTACTTGATAAAAGATGTATACACAAATGAAGAATATATATACACAGAATATTGCTTGTTGTATGCTTCAGTGCTATTAATATAAAGCAATGTGTCCACGAAGTGTCATCATCACGACGTTATCATCATGTTATCGTCACGATAGAATCAAAAATAGTAAAAAATAATCTATGTATATTATTAGAAATAATGAGATACTTTTTAAAAGTTTTTTTTAAATACTCAGCGTTTTTTGTGTAAATTCTTGAAAATAATCGCAAAAAGAAGATTGTCTTCTAATTGCTCCATCCAAAAAAAATTATGCGATCTTTATTTGTTTGATCACGTGATCAACTGATTGTAACTAATTACTATAATTATACCGAATAAAAGGACAAAAAAGAAAAAAAAAAAATTCACTGCGCGTCCTTGACAATGTAACAGAAATGAATACTGAAGGAGAGAAATTGTTCTCTGAAAAAGAATTAAAAAAATAAATAAATAAAAAATGTGCACTTGCGTAGAATGTAGCCTCACATATATATATTATTATACTGTTATTTTCTAAATTTCTATTCTAAACAAATAAGCATCCTAAATTTTGTGGTTAATTAAAGAGATAAAAGACGTGTATGATACTGATAATCTGATACTATTCTATCTATGAAAATTTTAAGTGAATGAAAAGAGTAGGGAAAATAATGAAATTAGAGAACTTTATGATATCTAACAAAGAACACAGACATCAACAGCTCGATTTAATTCCCCTTCGCAAGAATCCTACCACTAGCAACCATCGCGCGACTCGTTAAAAATGAACCGAGCGTAGAGGCGGCATTTATGCAATTGAAGTGGGTTAATTAAAATCTTTAGTTGGGTATTGCACCGGTCTATGCTTATTTTGTAAATTTATTATTGATTAGCATAATTAATTATCATACTAAAATTTTTTTTTAAACTTATCCGCGACGAAGAAATGAATATTATCTTTGTGACTTTTGAAAAAAAATGCATAATAAATTTAAAATCTTTTGATCGATTCTAAATATCAAATATGAATAAAAATCGCTTTTTGTAATTAAAAAACATAAATTATTGTAAAATATTTTATTATAAATATTAAATTATTATAAAATATATTAATTATCAAATAAAAATTGATTGGATTTATTATATCATAAAAAAATTCATTGAAAAAATTCGTATTGACCATAATGTTAAGTGGTTAAATTTAAAATATTAATAATAAGCCAATTGGAGAATGAAAGAAATGTTTTGTTACAAAGTTCACTAAAGCATAGCATTGAACGTGACTTCACACGTACGCATACTCTGTGCTTGCTGATGATAAGTTACGCTTGACTTCCGCTTCCGTTTACTGCAACCACGTTCAGTCACACGTACGCCACCTGCTCGAATTGCATGAATTACGTCATATCCAATATACATTGTTATTAAATGAAAAAAAAAAAGAAAAAAAAATATAGTGCACCATATGTTTATTTTCGATACTTTAACAATTTTTTTCTTTCTTCTTTCTTTTCTACTCGTTATCAATCGAAATAATAAATCTCAAATATATACGATTACAATTTTTCTATTCGATTATTGAATTCATCGATTGAATTAATTAAACGGTAACAGGAGTAATTTAAACGATTAAAATTACAAAAATAAAAGGTGTTCCCGGATTCTTTTCATATAAGTAAGCCAATACGGCTTTGCCAACTCCTGCACCTACAAAACATAATAGCAAGTGGTTCAAGTAGACTGCAGAAGTGGAATTGGTGTCGTCTTTTGTTCTCGCCGAATCAGCACCAACCTCTTTTTCTTGGCATTCTTAGAAATCAATACGTGCCTCCTAAGTTTCTAATACACAACAATCTATTACCAATATCTTTACAATATTATATACATATATTATTCAATAGAAATCATTTCTTTTTTCAATTTTTTTAGTGTAAACTGGCGAATTATTTTCAATTTGATCCAATAAAATAATTCAGCAATTTCGTATCTTCTTTCTCATACTTTCAGCACTTGTCATGTACATATACATAGATGTATTGCGTGTGTATACCAATTGTCTCTCATACTTGACAATGAGGGCACGCAACTTAGAACGTGTTTAACTTGTATAACGTATAAAGGAACTATTGTATAAGTGCTAAAAGATATAATCTACTCAACTGTTTCAAGGATAGGAGCGGTAGGGGGAGTTTAAATGTTAGGCCCGTAAAAAAATAAAACATTCAATTGATGTATTTTAAGAAACGTTATTTTTATATATTATCACATTATACAGAAATAAGATTTAGAAAAGTTTATTTTTTTGATGTTCGCCGATATGTTCGCGGAGCAATATATCATATGAAATCCCTTATAATTGCAAATGAAACCGAAAATATGGATAGACCTGATAATTGTCTTCCTCTTAAGAATTTTATCACGTACCAATTCGAATAATAACACTAACAACAACAACAACAACAACAATAACGACAACAACAACAACAACAACAATAATAATAATAATAATAATAATAATGATAATGATAATGATAATAATAATAATTGTAGTAATAATAATAATGTATGATATTATATCATTTAATTTTTTTATGAAAAAAATATAAAAGATAATGAAAAATATTAATGAAAATGTTTTACTCAAGATAAATAAAATTTTTATAAAGTAAGTTAAAAATAAAAAAATAATTATTTCGATAGAAAAAAATTAATAAAAAAACGAATCGGTACGAGATAAACGTATTTTGTTAAAATGTCATTGACAGATAAATAATTTATTGCATCGATAAAAGGGGAAAAATTAGAATATCGTATGTCTAAGTTTATATGTAGAATGTTGGAGAGATATGCAAATTACTTGATCGTTTCGGTGTAGTGCATTAAATCACAGGAAAAATTTCAAATGAAAATTGCATCGTAAAAAGCACCAAAGCATGCTTACACCGATCGATCATTGCAACCCATACATAATACTTCGACCATGCATCTGTAAAGGTGAACAAACCCTACGCGTTTCTGACTTGAAACATCCGCGCCACACATAACCTACTCTATTGTTGTAATTTTTTAAATTTTACGCTCGGATCTTCATAAAGATGAAAAAATAAAAATTTAGAAAAAGATATAATCAAATATTCTAATTAATCAACATATTTCAATGATTTAATCGCACTCGTATCGAGAATTTGTAAATATAAAACATTTCATATCGAAGACACTTGTGTCGCTCTCGACTCGACTGCAATATGGCCGTTCATTTGTCAAGGAATTAACGTTTCGATTCGCTCACTCACCAGATATTGCTTGCAATGTCTTTTATGCTTAACAGTGCAGCGTTTCTTCTTTTTGGAAGCACCCGTGGTCAAACCATTCCCAGATTTTTCTTTATGAGGCGTCGACAGGTTCCCCTTGTTTGCGGGCATCGCCGTAATCCTCAATCCACAGAAATTGGGTCGTTTTACCTGTCGACGATTGTTAAGAACAGATGCACCGTTCAATCCAACGACGAAAGTGATTGATAATGCTCGAAACTTCTCTCTTCTCCGTATATATGATACACACGTGAGTAATAGTACATGTGTACGTATAGATACTGGATATGCGCAAGGACACTGGACTACCCTGAGCTGATTATTCGAGGCCACGCCTCCCGTCTTCTGACCTTTCTTCTACGTAACAACCGCCCCTTTTAAATTTTCAAAATTTACATACAATTTTTTATTTTTGATTTTTTTTTCTAATAATTTGTATTTTAGCTAACTATTAATAATTTTATATTTTAGCTGATTATTTCATATAATATTTTATATAAATATTTTATATAATTATTTTATATAAAGACAAAACTTAAATGTTTATGTTTACGATTTAGAAAGAATTAAATTCAAGAAAAAACAAAAGATCTTCATTAAATATCAAAAAAATAATCTAAATATTTAATTTAGCATTATTACATAAAAATGCTAAATCATATAACTAAAAAATACAAATATATTTGTATGTAGAAATATATTTCAAATAATAATAAAGAAATTATTTATTTTATGATATTCATTAAGTACCATTCGTTAAATATTATTATCATAAATAAAACAATTTTAAATTCATCAATAGCAATTTGAAAAATGTGTTTTTTATATATTTGCTTTTTACTTTAGAAACCACTCCATCTACTATCTTTTTAAATGTTTATAATATGATATAGTGATAATTTTTTTTTATAATGTGAAAGTTAAAAGTGAAATACTCATTTGTAATAAAAAAAAAATATATATAATTCTGATAACTATGTAATTATAAATATTTTATTATAAATTATTTTATAACTTTTTAATAAAAACTGCACAATGGTAAAACTAGAAAAAAGAATGTTCTTTTACCGACAATTTTGAGTATTAATATCTTTAGATGTGTTTGGTAAGATGGCGATATACGCTATTTATGGAAAGAAGAAGAGATACGTGCAACGGAGATAGTCGAAATAAGTTGACCCATGTCTCCGCGGTCGAGCGCGCTCGTTCTGCTCGAAACGTCCGAGCACGAAACATTACGTTAGTTTGTCGTAAATTGAGTTACGTCTCGTCATATCTGTTGTACGGTTGGGATATTGTATCGTGTAGTCCTTTGTGTGTGCATGTGTGTGTCAATGATTCGTTATTAACGGTGCAGTTTGGCCTGATACATCAAAAGATAAATTATGATGGTCTGATCGCGGTTCCAACATGACTGTGGATTTCGCCGACTACTTTTGGGTGAGTGTCTTTTTACTTGTTATCCCAGAATGTCATCCTCGTTAGGTTTAGGTTAGGTAACGTTTTTTCTTTTCCTTTTCATTTTATCTTGTATTTGAATTATTAACGAATTTTTCTTATGATCATCCCTATATTAGCCTAATGTAACATTTTTCTGTTTTTGATTGAATACTATTACATTTTACATAATGAAATTTTCTCTATCTGTTATACATCTTATCCGTAATTATTCTTGATCTTCTCATTTTTTTTTACACAGTACGCTTGTCTTTATTCTGTTTCATGAATGTAAGATTATACATTTCATCTTTTTGTCATTTCATTTTCGTATTATTTTTATGATTCATGTAAAAATATCAAATATAAAAAAATATGTATTTAATAGTACGTTATATATATACTGCGTTTTTTATGCATGTTTATAAAAACAAAAAGAAACGAAAATTTTAGCTTCGTTTCAATATCTTTTATTTTAAATTATATCTTTAATTATATTATTAATTTTATTTGATTTATGTTTCTCTATTTTATTATTTTATATTTCAATTTATATTCTTTATATTTTTTATAATTTTTTTTTAATATAATTAGGATATTGATGTTCTTTAAATGAGAAATTTTATTTGTAAACAAGTTGTTGAAATTTTCAATTTTTTTTTATAATTTAAAAAATTTATTACATAGAAAGACTTAAATTTACCAATATCATTTTAAAGCTTTCAGTTTCATTCATAAATTTTTTGTAAGATGTGACATTGTCTTCCTGATGTCTGACTTTTTCATGGTATAGATAAGATAGTAGCCATTTCTTTTCATTTCCTTTAAAATTTTGTCCGTTAAAGATTATTATATGTAAGATACAATTTATTTTAATAATTTAAACAATATATAATTAAGTTTATATTGAATAAATAAAATATTTTATTATAGCATTGAAGAATTTATAAAATAAAAAATTTTTATCAATTTTGTTTTCTTT
>NW_006263932.1:0-416 GCF_000469605.1 Apis dorsata
AATTGATTTTAAAAAATTTCTATTTTATAAAAAAATATTAATTCATTAGTATTACAAACAAAAGGAATATTCTATTCGTAGATTGTTGGATTTATGTGAAAAATATTTTTACATCAATAGCCTTTCTGGCTACTAAATTTTATTCAGCATCTCTTATCATATTTTGCATTTGTTACAAAAAATATTGTTATAATAGTTATGTTTTTGTCATTAGTGAGAAAAACATTTTTCAGATCATTCTCAAAATACTAATTTAAGTTTCATTTATTAAATTTTTTTAGATTAACATTAGTGAATGTTCATTGTAAAGTTTATCTTTTTATTCTGTACAAGATTATAATATTTCAATTGCTTTTTTTTTTCTTTTTATTATATTAATTATATTAATTCTCTGAATAAGTTTCTTTCAGAAAATA
>NW_006263933.1:0-208 GCF_000469605.1 Apis dorsata
ATAACAAAAAACCAAATTAATAAAATTAACCTAAACGTAACTTAACAAAAAACCAAATTAGTAAAATTAACCAAAACATAACTTAAAAAGAAACTAAATTAATATAATTAACCATATTATATATTAACAAATAACCTAATTAATGAAATTAACCAAAACGTAACTTAACAAAAAACCAAATTAATAAAATTAACCAAAACATAACTTA
>NW_006263934.1:0-1141 GCF_000469605.1 Apis dorsata
AATAATGAATGAATACACAAAAACAAAAAGAGAATATAATATAAAAATTAATTGTTATAAAACTAAAAAGAATTGTAACAGAGAAGAAGAAATTAATTAATTAAAATTAACAAACTCTAAATTAACTTTATATTATATTTTCTTTTCATGTTTTATTCATGTATTATTTATATATTACAATAATTAAATTCTTCTCTTTTATATTTGCAACATATGAAAGAATTTAATTTTCTGATATATAAATAATGAATAAATATACAAACAGAAGAAAATAATATAACATAAAAGTGAAACACTATATAATAAAAAAGAAATGAAACATAGAAGAATTGAATTTCAAAGTTAAAAATAATCTGCGATTAAAAAAAACATAAAAAAGGAATTCAGCAGAATAATTAATTAAATCTAACAGAGCTGAAACATATAAAAAATAATTTTACATTTTAAATATTGCTATATTTATTTGTTTGGTTTAAATGTTTTTATTGTGTTATCTTTATTTATTTAATATAATTTTTTGTGTTTATTATTATTATTATTTATGTAATATATCTGTTAAATTTTTTCTTCATTTATATTTTAGTTTCCTGAGATTATTTTTGAGAATATTACTTTGAGAATAAAATATTGTCATTTGTTTTTATTCTTTTTATTTTATAATAATTAATTTTTTTATTATATTTTCTTTTTATGTTTTATTAATTATTTATATATTACAATGTTAAATTTTTTTTCTTAATATTGCCACATATAAATGAATTTAATTTTATAATATATAAATAATGAATAGATGCACAAAATATATAGAAAGAGAATATAATATAAAAATTAATTATTATAAAACAGAATGAATTTTAACATATTAGAAGAAATTAATTAATTTTAAAGTTAACAAAGTCTAGAGCAATTAAAACATATTAATTGAATGAATCTATCAAAGCTGCAATATATAAAAAAAGGGTTTAACATTGTAAATTTTGCTATTATCAATTTTTTTATTTTTAATATAATTTTAAATCGAAAATTGATGTTATAATTTATGAAATATATATAATACAAAAATATATAATAATATATAATATATAAAAATAATATATATAAAAAATATATAATATATAAAATACAAAATTTTACTTTACTT
>NW_006263935.1:0-209 GCF_000469605.1 Apis dorsata
GCGTGCACGCACATAAACACACACACACACATACAATATCATAAAATAGTGATATAATAATATATATATTATATATATATTAATTAAACTATATTACCATATAATTATTTTATATTAATATTTTAGAATAAATATTTAGAATTATGTAGAATCAAGTCTAATGGAGAATTTATACAAGATGTTTCACTTAATATTATTTTAAATTATGT
>NW_006263936.1:0-25828 GCF_000469605.1 Apis dorsata
CAAAAAAATATTCAAATATTAATAATTAAATAATAATTAAATAATAATTAAATTTAAAAAATTTTTTATGAAAAATAAATATTATGTTTTATCTCTTTTTTTTTATGATACATTTTAAGCAATTTAATATATTATAAATTATTTTTTGTTAATAATAGATATATATATTTGATAATAGATTTTTTTTATTTTAAGCAAATTTATTATTTTTCTTTAGTGTATATATTTTCTACTTATTTGTGTTCTTTAGTGTATATATTTTTTATTTATTCAATGATTCAATTATTTAGCATATTTGAATATTCATGCAATTATATAAACTTTATTATTAAATCTTGTTTAATTTAATAATTTAAATTTGTCTAATTATTCTTCTAAATGCAAAAATATATTTTTTTTAATACTTAATATATTCTTCTTAATACATAGTCTTCTTAATAAATGATATAGAATAATATAGAATTAGTAATAATATAGAATTAGTAAATAATATAGAATTAGTAAATAGATTTTTCATTTTTTGAATATTTATATAATATTGTAAGAGTACATCTTATTTTACATATGATTTTATAATATATAGATAATAAAAATAAAAAATTTGTCTATTATGCATATTAAATAAATAAAATTTATTTCCATTAATTATAATGACTATTTTAATATATTAAAAAACAATCAATTCAATTCAATTATAATAAATAAATATTAATATTTTATAAACCATAATGTGTGAATATTAATTTAAATAATATAATTGTATATAATTATACATAATTTAAATGATATTTAATGATATTTTAATCATTTTAAATTATATTTAATTCAGATAATAAAAACTCTAAAATTTATTTAAATATTCTTCATAATAATTCAATTTTTTTTACATATAGGAAAAAATTACATGATCGTGAATTAAATTTAATAAATATTGAATAAATAATCGGATGTATAAATAATAAAAATAGAAAAGAAATATCAATCATTATAAAATCATTAAACAATCTTCTTGATTACAAAAAAATTAATAGAAACAATATGAAAAATTAAATATAATTTAAAAAATATAAATGCAATGAAATACAGTGAAATTTTTCTATATTCACTAATTATTTATTTCTATAAGAAAATTATTTTTTTCTATAAGAATTAACAAAAAAGAGAATAATTAGTTTTCAAAATCAAATCAATAAATAGAATAAGAGAATAATTAATTTTCAAAATCAAATAAATAAACAAAAATTTATTTTTATTTAACTTTTATTTAATTTTTATTAATTTTAATTTATTAATTATGTAATATTAATTTTATTTAATATTTAAACAAAAATTTACTTTTATTTTTCTTTTATTTAATATTTATTTTTATCAAGAAGCTATAATAGTAGAAAATAAACTATTTTTTTTAAAAAAACTTTTGATAACTTTTGATATTTGATAAATATTAAAATTTTAAATGAAATTTTTTCCGAATAAATGAATATTGAATTTACAATTATAGGTACGAATGAATATATATAATTATATATAATATAATTCCATTGTATATTATTTTAAAGTTATATAATATACAAATGATTAATCGGACAACAAAAATTTTGTTCAAATAATCAGATTCAAATAAATGAAATTCTATTATAATTGAATTAATTGAATTTCAAATATTTAAATTTTAAACACTTTGGCAAAATTTTAATTATTCTAAAATCTGAAATATTAAAAATCCAAATATCTAAATTTTAAAGATAAAACACTTGAAACTTTAAAACTCTTAAAACCTATACAATAATTAGTATAAATAAATAGGTTTTTTTAAACTATAAATAAAAATAATCCATATAGAAAAAATAAAAAAATTATAAAATTTCTTAATATTTTAATTTTTGATAAAATTTATTTAGAAAAAAAAAAGAGAAAAAATACATATAGATATTATTCATAATAAATATTTAAAAAAGAATCCTTACCGATTTGAATGATTTTAGATATATTGCAGAAATCAATATTTTGAATAACTTTTTCCTTTACATATTACTGCTGCCTTAGTTTTGAAATATTTGAAAAAAAATATTGTCATTATGTCAAAATATTTCTTATACGCATAATAATTTTAATTCATAGTTAAGTGTACAAGCATCATCTATTGTTTATCTATTGTTCCTAAAAATGTTGCATTGCAACAAGCAACATCCAAAATGTATATAATGAGAAAATCAATAAAAAAATCTTACTCATAGATTATTAGGCTTAAAATGTTTCAAATTCAATGCCGAACTTTCGTAAAAAATTCAAAATTTTGTTTTCTAGAATCAATCTATATCAAAAAATCATCAAAAGAATCTTCCTATTCCGTATGAATAATTATCTCATATTTTTATCATATATATATATATATATAAAGAATTTAAATTTCAAATATATATATTCAAAAAATTAAAATTGAAGAATGTTTTAATATATAATAATAATAATAATATCATATACATACTCACAGAGAAATAATTTTAAATAATTATAATATCACGTTACTATAGTATGAAATGTATCTTAAAGTAGAATTATTTCATTTTAATAATATAGATATGGTATCTATTTTAACGATCATCAAACATTTAAATTTATAATTATAATATTATATAAATTTAAAATATTATTAAAATCCAATTACAAAATTTCCTTGTCCAAACACCTTAATTAGTAATTTAATCGTAGCTAAAACAGTTCGATTCGTGGAGTATTGTATGAACGCAATTTCGCGATGATACTCACGATTCTATGCGAACTAACGGATCGAGTTCACAATTTGATAGCGTAAAAATCCACTGGCGCGAACTTGTTGCGTCATTTAGAAGGGAAGCAATGCAATTTGAATTAGTTTAATGAGAAAGACCCATTGAAACTATTCCGCGGACGAACGCATTATACTGTAAATGTTATGCTTCCGAACTTATTGCACGTATCCAAATTGGCACCGGTCATTAACACCATGCGGATTTCACGGTATTAGTGTGTTTATCCGGCCAATTTATCGCGCGATATCAAGAACGGTAAGCGCCACTGAAGCAGCTTGAATTACTCTTGTTAATGAAAGAGCATTTGCAAACAACATATGATATTGAGAAATTGTATTTGAATTGTTAAGAAAATAGGAAAGAATAGAAATCGTAATTTGTTATAGAAAAAAACATGTCAATCTAGTTTGTTAATAATATACGATAATAATTGAATTTGCATTACATTATTTTTATTCTAATTTTTAATACAATTAATCACAAAAATATTTTGCCATATTTACATATTTGATATGTTTTATGAAAAACTGTAAAAAAAAAGAAAAGGATACAAATATGAGATAGAATAAAAATAAAAGATACAAAAGTTTTGATTTATAAACAATATTGATAATTTTGACAATGATTTCAAATATTATGACAAAAATTTTCTATAATAGCAATTATTTTTAATATATCTTTTTTTTTTATTTAATGGATATTTTATATTTCGATTGTAATAAAAAATTTCTGTGCGCGTTTATTAAAATTTAGTTTATTTTGTGATTTTTAACAGAAAATGTAAGTCATATTAATAATAATAATCATAAATTTTTATATATTGATTGAGATTTAAAGTATTCATCTTTTTGATATGAAATATCATATAAAATCGAAATGAAATGACCAATTAAAAATATGAAATATATTAATTGATTTGCAATTATCAGGAATTAATCATTTAAAATTTTAGTTATCATAAGTGATTATTTATTAATCTCTTGCTTACTAAATGTACATTTGAGAATAAAACATTTAAGATGCATTCATTGCAATCGGGAGTTGTATTTTATAAAAGAATATCCACATTTGAATGATTATTTTATAGTAATTTCATCTCATTGCAATATCCATAAATATAAGATTAATTCTCAATTTTTAATGACTTTTACATGAATTCGAGATTTCAATATTGCATTCTGCTTAATGTTAATTTCTATAATTATTTTCATTCTTTTTTCCATTAGATTCTTCACATTTTTTAAGCTTGATTGGAAGATTGCTAGACAGTCTTTAAAACTTACATATATTAAGCTTAATAATAAGTAAATTGAAAACATAAAAATGAATGAATGAATGAAAAAATTACATAAAAGAATAAAATTTTTCTAAATAAATATATATATTTTTCGCTTCAATTATCGATAGGATGGATTATTTGAATTTATTAAAGCTATAAAACATTTAAACAGATTAATCAAACTATATTTTTACATTTTTAAATTTTATACTATTAACATTCTTTTAAGTTGCATAGTTAAAAAATATATTAAAATATATATCATAATTAAAAATTTCAAGATGATTTTCATATCTAAAAAATGAAATATAAAAAATTAATTTATTATGACTCCTGATTAATTATATTTTGATCAGTTAAACTTTGAAAAATTTGCACATATTGTATTAACTAATATTTCCTCGAAAAATTGTCTTCACATATAATAATGAATAAAAAAGAAATAGTTTATAAATATGAACAAATTTTCTAGATATATTTTCAATAATTATGCATTATAATTATGATAAAAAATGATATTATATACACATTTTTTATATACTACTTTTATATACTATATATATAAAAATTATGATAACTAATTAACTAAACTAATTTATTTATAAATAATGAAAAGTTTTAAGATTTCGTATTCCTTTATATCTTTAATGCTTTTTATTTCTAGACGAAAACAGAAGTTTCAAAATCTTTATTTTGTGATTATAGGGCGTGCAGGAGAGGCAAGCAAAATTTTTTTGTTAAGTTTTTAATTTTTCTACAAGATTTGAGTTAAATATGTAGCAATCTATATCAAATTGTCAATTGACAAATTGTCAATTTATTAGAAAATTCTAAATTTACAATATAGTTCTGCAAAAACATAAAAAAATTGCACTGCATTATCTAATTTGAAAGTTGTACCAAAGTCACGAACCATTTGCTGCTGGCATTCAAATGATAAAAAAAATCTTTTCTCTTAAAAATAGCAATTTGTCTTGACTTTGTTATATTGTGTAATTGAATTCATTTAAAATATTTTTTATATATGTATATAACAAGCATTTTTAAATAAATTTAAGTAAATAATAAAATTGATTTATTCTATGTATTTATTATTTCATTCTATAATAATAATCTAATTATTTAAGAAAAAAAAGATATTAAAAAGATGAAAAATTACATATTAAAATATAAAAATATATATTTAAGAAAGCAGATATTTTTGGGACTAATTGTAGATTGATTTTAAATTTTTTGATATTTTATTTTCTAGATAAATAAATTTCAATTAGAAGAATTGTTAATTATAGAAACTAGTATTTCTCTATTTTCTGATATATCTATATATTTAAAGTTTTATTTTCATAAAATAAATTTTAATTTTATAGCCAATCATAATATATTAAATAATAATAAAGAGTCGATAAATTATACATATATATAATATATATACTTATTTAATATAATACTTAGTAGTATATACTTATATATTACTTAAGTATATATTACTTAACATATATACTTAACATATATATACATATTTACACTTTACTATATTTACACTTTAGTGGTAAACTGCTTAGTTCATATAATTTATGTTAAAATAAATGGTTTATTAATATTTAATGACGATTTAAAAGTTTTTGAATAATTTAAAAATTTAACTACAAATTGAATTAAAAATATAAAAATATTCTAATTCTTTTTGAATTAAGATTTATAAAAAATTGATTATATTCATTATTTTTTTTTCTTTAAATAAGTTGTTAAAAAATAAAAAAAAAGTTATAATTCTAATATTATATAAAATTTTTATTATATTTAAAAACATTCTATGAATATTCTATAATAAAATATATTATTTTATTTATATATTTACATTCTTTAGTAATAACTTCGTATTTTTAACATTCATAAATTTTTTATTAGTCTTGAATTATTTTAATATTTTCTTCAAACACAAAATTGAATAAAATACATTGTTTCATAAAATAAAATAATATTTTTACCAAATATTTTCGATATTTTGAAAAATGATTATTGCAATGATTTATATCAAAAAATTTTAATTCTTATTTTAATAATATAATAATTCAATTATATCTTGTTTCTTCTCAACAAATTAATTTATTAATAGAAAACATAGTTTGATAATTATTTACTATATGTATATGTATAAATTATTTTATAATTAAAGGGATTTTATTTTTTTTATATTTTCATTTCTTTTTTTTTTCCTTCCTATAACCTGTTAATAAAATTTCAAACGATGTATATATTTGTACAACATTTATAACATTTATTTATAACAATTATTTATATACATCGGTATATCGAAAGTTACAATTTTACGTTCGCAAAAAATTGAAAAAGATGGCATCATTTATGATGATACGTAATAATTAAAAGCAAAAAGAAATAGTTTTCCATGCTACGCCATTGGACGGAATATTGATCGACGGGGTGCAAAGAGACTCTTACACTCGACGCCAACCAACCCTTACATAGGCCCTCGCATGTTCGCGTCATATCTTGCAAGGTACTATTGACGGAATTGCATGGAACATTAATTTTTTCGCTCGGACTTCAATAGTTGCTTTGCGGCTACCTTTGTCAATTGTGATGGATATAATGGGTCTTACAACACGATTTCAGGAGATGATATTAAATAGAAAATTTCGATGAGAAATGTTGAAAAATTGAAATAATGAAACATTTGAATGAATATTTCATTAGCGAAGTATTGAAAAGAAAGTAATAAGGAATCGATAAGTAACCGTAACATTGGATAAATGGAACGTTCAAATATATTATATTTTTATTGACGATATATTAGAAAAAAAGAAAATAATGGAATCGACAAGTAATTGTAATATTGAATAAATATTTATAAATGAGAATAATAGAAATAAAATTATTTTATTTGAAATATAAGTATACATGTGAGATCAGAGAATGTATCAGAATCGACAGTCAATTATAACATTATAACAGATTAATGGAATCAGATCAATTATAACAGATAAATGGAATATTCAAAGAATTATTTTATTGATAATATAGTGTAAATGATAAAAAAAATAATAATATACTTCAAATAATTATCGAATATACGAAATAAAAATAATTGGATATAATATTAGATATGTGAAATCTGATATTGTACATACAACAATTTGCGATTTATAATGTAAGTAATTTGCTATTTGCAAAAAAATTTGATCAGTATGATATTCAATCCTAGATAAATTAAAATTTATAGCTATTCATTATAATAGAATAAAATATCTATTACCTAATACTACTTTAATAAATAAAACTAATAACGAATAACAAATTTGTTTAATTTTGATTAAATGAAAATTTGTTTCGCGAAAAAACAATTTCAAAGATAGAGAAATAAAAAATGATTAAAATCTTTGTTTCTTTTATATGCATATACGTAACAATTTAATTAATTATTATATAATATAAATAAATAAATTTATTTATTTTCGATGAAATAACTTTCAAATTTAATATTATCTTATTTTAAAAAAAAATCATTAAAAAATTATGTTTTTGTCAGCAATAATAATTGATAAAGAAAATGTTTCTTTACTCACTAATACTCACTAAAGTATTTAATTTTAAAGTATCATGTTGTATATATACATCATGATCAAATATATAGTATAATATTAAATGAAAATGATATATATATACCTATATACTATACACTATATGAAAATATAATAATAATATAAAACATAAAGAAAATTCTTACAATATTATTTTATTCGATATATATATAATAAAAAGTTTTTATCTATCTAATATAATAGAAATAGAAAATTAATATAACAAAATTTTTGATAAAAATAATAATAATGGAAAAATTCGTACTATTGTAAAATGCATCTATAAACATAAATCATAAAGATAATATTTATATAATATATTATATTTATATAGCTCGAAAGTTAATATTTTAACAGAACTCGCATATATAGATAGATATATAAAATTGAGAAAAAAATTTTAAAAATTAATAAAACAATTATATATCTTTTCTGATTTCTATAATTTTTTATTTCAATTCTCCATCTTATAAAAAAATATAATATTTCATTTTATCATTGAAAATAAAATACATTTTATTGATTTTGATAGTCTTGAAATATATGGTCAAAATGAATATTCTGAACAACTTTCTCTTATATATTATCGTCATTCCACTTTAGTTTCAGAAATGTACACAAAAATATTTTGTATGAATATTCATATTTTTAAGGTTTTTAATAAATTTTTAGATTTAAAATGAATTTAAATTATATTTATATTATTAGATTAGATTAAGTTTTGGATTAAATTAGATTTGGTAAAAAATAAGAATAATAATAATATAAAATAATTATTAATTAAAAATTATTATTAATTAAATATTATTAATTAAAAAAATTATTAGTTATTAACACATTGCTATATAGCTAGTATTTTCATTATTATTTCGAAAAAAATAGTTATTTAATCATTTTAAAATTATTTCAATCTCACATTTAATATTTATTATTATAATTTTAGTCATTGTAATTTAAATTGTCAAAAAATTGTTTATTATATTTTATTTTCATATTTCACAGATTTTTCGAATTTGTAAAATACCTATTTAAAATATAAAATATTTAGCATATTTATCAAAGATGTGCATAAAAGAATATAAAAGTTATTTAAAATGACATTTTTAAATATATATTTCAAACTCATAAAAATTAGTAAGACAAATCTTATTCTCAATACATTTTTCATTCAACATAAATTTTAATTTAATAAATTTATATACAATGATCTTTTTCGATTAAAGTTTCATTTCATAATTGTAATCTATTCCAAAGGAACACAGTATTTTTTCGCATAAAAAGACAAACATCACAAAAAACATAGTGAAAACAATTAATTATGAAAAAACATCAAAAAACATTCGGATGCGACAATTTAATACGGTAGTTGAAAACTTTAGCAGGAAATGAATTGATATCCGTCAGAAGAATTCTTGTCGCCTACGGCTAGACATCATCCGTTCCGCTTTTGAGGATCGTTACCGTCGCAAGTAGTGGCAAACCCAGTTTCCCCTTCAACGTGAAAAGAGGATGATCGAAGGGTGTCGCGTCATCCATGCATCACCGTTCGCGATGCACTGCGATAATTGGATCACAGAATCTACTATGAGTCTCGATCGAAATTAAATAACTGATACAGTATATACATAAGTGGAGATGTTTAGACACGAACAACGCAAAAGAGATCGCGAAATATCTATCTATATTTTCCAAATATGCGCCATGATTAATCCAGTTAGATTATATTATGATTTAGATTATATTATGTTTTATTGTTTTATTTCGAATATAAAGAATGACGAAAATCAACATGAATTTTATTGACAAAAAAGAAATAATATTTGTTTATTAATTGAAAATTCGAATAAATATTTAAAAAAAAAATATATTTCCGATTTCGACAATTTATTTATCAAATTTATCACAATTATCAATTATCAAAATTATCATACTGAATAATGTTGTGAAAGTTTTACTTAGTATTTGTTATTTATTAAAAAGATATTTAAAAAAACACTTTAAAGTTAAATTTACAATAGATCATTATTATTAAACACTTAACTTCATATAAATTAATTCAAATCCAATATAAATTATGAAAACACAAATTAAATAAATTTTATTTGACATCAATGAATTTATGATAATTTTAAATTTAATTTCATCTCATCGAAATTAAATAAAATTATAAAATACTTATTGTTAGTCAACTTAATTATTTACATTGAATTTAAATTAAATTTTTTAGATTAGTTTTGTTAATTTAATTGAACAATTGAAAATTTGATTAAAACTTATTCTGATTTAATTTAACCTAAATTATTTCAAAAAAATGTTTTTATTAATATTTCTTTAATAAACAAAGTCTAGCAATTAAAATCCTTTCAATATTATTTAATGATCTTAATAATACAGGATAAATCACGGAATATCTGATTATTTTTTTTACATACTTTTTTCCCTTGTATATTGTAGCCGAGTTCAATCATGTAACAATATGACTTTCAAATGACTTTTAATCCAGAAAAATAGAATAAATAAAACATGTAAAATTCATTTACTTTATTTCTATTACATTAAATGTTCAAAATTATTTTCTTGAACTGCGATATATTTAACCGTAAAGTAATAGAATATGCTATTTTGTAATTCATTTCTGAGAGAATCGACGCATAAGCTCTGATTCTTTCTTCCACATTCTTTGTATTATTATTCTACTGTGATTAATTATTCATAATAAACTTCGTTTTTCAGTTTTTCTCAGAGATCAGAAATCAAGGAATACAGATCTGGTGAGCAAGCAGGCCGTAATATAGATCCGTTATGTCCAATCCAATGATTTGAAAACTTATTATTCAAGAATTCCTGTGGGCTAGACATCTATTATGTTGATACTATATTTCTTCACGAATGTCTAAGAGTACATTTTCTAAAAGAATTGGTAATGATTCTCATAAAAGTGCAATGTATTAAACTTTACAAGTTGAATTTTATTTATTCCATTTTTCTGGAATGAAAATCATATTGTGTTACGCGGTTGAACTCGTTTATGTCGGCTTCAATATACAAGGAAAAAGAATATGCGATTCTATTTAAAAAAATGTTGATGATCTTAAATATATCAAAAAAATGATATCGAGAAAAATAATATTATGATAATATATCAATATATAATATATAATATATAATTATATATCAATATGCTTCGAAACTATTCTAATTCTGATGTATCCATATTTCATATCTTTAAATTTAACAAAAATATTCAGATGTTCTACTTCTCATAACTTACTCTACATATTAAAAAATTATTAAGTTTGGAAAACTTGATAACTTAGTGGCATCTTGTAAATAATTACTTTTTTAAATAATTTACTTTTTTAAATAATAACTAAAATTTATTTCTTCTTCTAATATATGCTACATGAATATATAATGCTTTATCTAATTACCTTCAAATATATCCAAAAGAAGTATAAAAAATGATAAAGACCAATATTTGTACTTCGTCTGTCAATAAAATAAGAAATAATTCATTTATTAATTAAAAAATTTATTTCTGAAGTTACAATTATTTTGCTGAATAATTTATTAAATTTACAAAATTTAATATTTTAGAGATATTCTAATGCATAGATATAGTTAGAATTCGTTATAAGAATCTTGAGCTTTATGATAATATTTATAATAATATTATAAATATATAAATTTGTTTCATAATGAATTTAATATTTGTTAATTAATAAAAAAATTTAATAAATGTTGTTAATTAAAATATATACATGAAAAATAAAACAAACTTTATTGGTTTATTTTTGAAAATTGTCATAAAAATATAAATTTCAATGTTTATAATCAATATAATTGAATGATCATTTTTAGATTAAAATTCAAATAGTAGAATTATATTTAAGATATATCTTAATCTTACATCATAAGTTCCGTCTCCAGGCGATTAGTGATAAGTTGGAATTATTTTGAGTATCTGCTATATATATGTCTCATACACACATCTCGATTATGATGATATATCATAATTTCGAAATCGAAGTATAAGAATGGCTCTCTAGCACTTCAAATCAAACTTCAATTAAATGGTTTAGTAAAATTTTGATTAAAGTTTTAAATGGAAGATAAACAATAGATAGAATAAAACAAAACTTATCATATAATCGATTAAAAATGAGAGAGTATTGTATATTGACAAAATTGAAAGATTCTAAAATTAAAAAATAATATCTGAATAATATCTAAAACTTAATTCACATTGATAAAATACGTAAAATTAAGAAGAAAAAAAATACACGGTATTTCCAAGTCATTCATCCAAGTATTAACTTATCTGACATAGCTTGATTTTGGTGATCGAACGACAACCAGTCTAGTTCTTACGTGGTATAATCGTTGGCTTCAGAAATATTAGTTCTTCTTCTGAAATACATTATAAAATTGACTTAAAAACGATAATAGAAAGATTTATAATCAGTCAGTTAAATGCATTAGGTAAAATAATACACGATTCATGTAACTATGTTTTTTTACGAAGCTCGTAAAAGTTAGAAAATAAGAAAAAATACAATAAGATATCGATTATTAACGACAGATAAATCATTAGAATAAATCGAAACTCACCGTATCAGATAATCAAAAATTGGACAAAAATAACTAGAAATCTTTTATACAAATCGCATTTTTTTACAATCGATCTTTACGCTTCGTAAAGTATATATTTGCAATTGATTATTTACAATCAAATCTAAATTCAACCATAATGATTATTTAACACATCTATTAATCTTAAAATTCCATTTTCATTTCCTCCTTTTTCAAACATTCAATGTTTGTCATAATATAGTCGAATAGATCACTATTCTCGATGGCACAAGTATACTTATACTGTCACACATGACAGTATGTCTATTATGTGCAGCAAATCGTGAAATAAATCGATGTTTAGACATTATTTGTTCAAAGAAATCAATATCAACTGCAAATGCTTTACTAAAATAAGAAAGTATTTTATATAGACAAAAATTTGTAAAGTTAGAAAATAATGCACAAATTGAAAAAAAGTAAAAGTTAATACTTACCGATAAAATATGTTGTAAAATAAAAAACAAAAATATCAACAAATACGGTATTCCCAAGCAGTACTATATATACAGTATTCACCCATCCATACTATCCGTACTATAATCCATGCCTGATGTAGCTTGACTTTGATGATCGAATGAACCTGTAGTTCCTACGTGGTATGATTATTGACTTGAGAAATATTAGTTCTTCTCCTGAAATATGTATTATAAAATTGACTTGAAATCGATAATGAGAAAATCTACAAATAATCAATCAATAATTGCACTGATTTTAATGATTATCACCGATTACTTGATACATTTTAAAATAATATCTATTCATTATATAATCACCAAATTTGAAATTATTTAATTTCTAATTTATTGTAAAAATTTAAATTAAGTTTAAAAAACTGAGGCTAAAAAAAATTTTTAATAAATTGCGAAATATATTGAATAATAGTATATTATATTAGTATAAATTTTTAATAAATTGCGAAATATATTGAATAATAGTATATTGAATAATAGTATATTATATTATATTTTATTAGAAATTTAATCATATAGACAGCAAAATTTATTATTAATTTATAATATAATATTAATTTATAATTTATAATATTATAATTAATTTATAATATATCAATTTCAATCAACAGACCTCTTACAAATTAGATATCCAAAAATCGATAAAGAAAATTTTAAGAAAGTATATAATATTATTTTATAATTATAAAAATTATTCGAAATTACCAAATATGTAATTGATGTCAATATTTCAAATATATTGTAACTATAAATAAATTGAAATTGGATTTTTTTTCATCTTATCTATCCTTTAGATTTGATATCTCATCTCTTTTATTATCTAAATCTAAATAAAAAATTGTATTGTATCTAAATAAAAAATCTTGATTAATTTTTGTCAAATGATGAATTACAATAAATAATTATTTATAAGAAATGCGGATTTTCAAGATGGCATAAAGGTACTTAGGAAGTATAAAAGTATAGTTAAATAAAATGAATGATTGAAATTAAAGAAAATTAAAAATTAAAAATAATCCTTATTAATTCTTATTAATCCTAATTAAATCTTTATTATTAGTTATAAACTTTTCAAATTTAATATAAAATATAATAAATTATTTTTAATTTTTACAATACAGTTATTTTCTATTTTTATCTTTAACAGTTTCAACTATATATAATAAGTGTAAAAAATTTTCATACAATAATTAATTTTAACAAAAATATTATAGAGTTTTATTTAATAACAATATTTCAACAAATAAATAAAATAAAATTAAACATATAAAATTCTACATAATAATTTATAAAAAAAAATTGCGATATTTATATCTATTATTAATTGAAATATTAATTAATATCCAAAAATATATAAATATAATGATAAATATATATGTATCATTATATTTATATATATATCATCAACTATTTGTATATTTTATGTAAATTTTTGTATATTTATGATGTAAATTTTATAAAATCAAACATAAAAAGGAAACATGAAAAATTTATTTAAATTATTATATGCTTACATAAAGACAATTAAAATACATGAAATTATTAATGTCAATTAATATTATTATATAATATTATTAACGAAAATCTTACTGAATAATATGAGAAATAAAAAAGTATAAAAAATATTAAACATAATGATCAATTTGAATTATTTTATTTTTATTCATCACAAACAATTTAAGAATAATTGCCAAAAATATCATCATAGAGCTTAAATCATTTAATAAATCCATTAGTATTACATATCAATTTTTTTATTAATATTAAAATTATTTTTAAACTTTTTAATAAGTTTTCTTAAAATCAATTTTAAATTGTTTTTAATTAGTGCAAAAATTGAAATATCATTTTGCTAATTTTTTATATCTTATATTATTCGATAAAGTTTTCAGTAACTCATAATTATAAGAGATTCATATATCTATCTCTATTTTTTTATAATTTTTATTTTAAATTTTTGCTTTTTTTTATATTTTTATATTTTTAAAATACATTTACATATATTTTAAAATATATTTACATATTATAATGATTTACTTCAATTATTATTAGAGTATAAGTTTTATAATATATAAAATAAAATTTTTATGAATAAAAAAATGAAGATTAAAGATATTTACTTTATTTTAAATATCACAATATGCTATATATTTTGGATCTTTTGTATTTTCTTGTATATCATATATATTCTATATATATTTCCTTATGTTTAAATTTTTTTATATAATGTATAATATCCGCAGTTTTTATTTTATTTCAAAAAAATTTATTTAACTTTATTAAACTTTATATATTATTATTATAACGAAGGAATTTACATTATTTATAAAATTATTTATATTGCTATTTACTTCTTGTTTAAATCCTTACCGAATTCTTTGATTATTTATAAGTTGAATATATATAAGAACGAAAATATGAATTTGGTTTTTTAGTCCTTTGTTCAATTCGCATCTACAATCTTTGTTATTCTATAATTTTTTGTTATTTTATAGCGAACAGCTAGATCCTTCCTGTTCTGTGACTATTACTCTTTCTTTCAATGGTTGTTTAAAAGTCATTGCTTTGACGAATTGTTCTTCGATAAAAGCAAAAAACTAAAAAAATACTGATTTCACTAAAAAAATGTTTTTTACTAAAATAGAATGAAGAATCTTTAAATGCGAAATTTTAATTTCGCAGTAGTTCTTTTTCTCTTAATAAGATTTATTTTTATATATCTTTCTCTTGATATCTTTTTTTTATAAGATTTCATAAGATTCTTCTAGAATGTCATTTTTGATATCAATATAATAACTTGCCTCATTCATTACATCATATTTTTGAATTGTTTATTTACAAAATATATATTTTAATATAATAAATATCTAAAACTATATATATGTATATATAAGAAGAAAAAATAATATGTAGTAATAAATTTTATTAGACAGATTAAATATATCTTTAAAAATTATTGAATGTAAATATTTACATAGAACGTAGTAGAATCATTTGTGTGAAAACAGGATAAACACATAACTTTCTATTTATATAGTAGAATCCATCAACTATGATTTTTTGTCTAATTAATTCATATTCTTTTAAAAAGATTTTATGAAATATTTTTTATAAAATACATAATAATATATCAAATATTATTAATAAATGATAATTTTATAATAATTGTTTAATGTTTAATGAATTAATTTGTTATCATAAATATATCTGTACATTTTTATATTTATTATATTACTATATTATTATATTATTATATATTATTATATTACTATTTTATATTTTTATATTTTTATATTATATATTTTTATATTTTATATTTTTATATTTTATATTTTTATATTTTATATTTTTATTATAAAGACATTTATAAATGAAATGATGTTCAGTAAATAATAAAAACTCAATTATAAAAACAAACTCAATTCAAATACTATATACAATTTTATTTATAAATGGAATTTCAATATAATATTCAATGTAATATGATTAGTTATACATTTACATCAAGGAAATTAATGCACATTCTCAAGAAAATTTTGATTGAAGTTTTGAATTGACAGAAATTATCCAAATATATTTGAAAAAAGATCGTTATAATTTCTAACATCAATCGAAATATCCGCGTTGCACATGTTTTAATTAATTATTATATAATAAATATTAAAAAATTTTATATTCAATATATAAAATTAAATATTTTACATTTTTATATTTGTAAATATACTTATAAATAATTATAATTATTTATATATTTGATTAAAATTATTTTTATATTCAATATTTTAATATTAAAAAAGATAATAAATATTAATAATTACCAATTAGTAAAATCATATTGCAATTCATTCATTCAGTTTACTTTAAATTTAAAAATATACTTTTAATCAAGAAAAATTTTGAAAAAATTTATCATTATAAAACATGTCATTATTTTATATTAATACATATCTTATACTAATGATATATATGAAAATATTTTCAAATGATTCTATACATTTTATTTGTTCTGTTATTTGTTCTATCTGTATCTATTCTGTTCTATCTGTTTTTGTATAAAAAAAAACAATATATGTTAGATTTTTTTAAATTCATTTTTTTATTTGAACATTTTCGCTACAAATAATATTATTGAAATAATAAATAAAATTCAATATAAGATTATTCATTCTGTAGGTAATACAATTTTTTTATAATATTCATATAATAGATACTTATATGTATATTACTATTTTTATCATTGAAATAAATCTATGATATGTAATATATACACATTATATTTCCATAAAACCAACGACAACTGTCAACTTCATCTTATACATCCATGAAAACATATAATACATATATATATATGTATGTAAGATATAAAATTGGAAAGTTATTTGAAAAACTATATAAATATAAAACTATATCTATCAAAATTATGTTTCAATCAAAGGTCAAATGGAATTATTAATTTTTCTTAACATATATATAATTATATTCTAACAATTAATATTATTGCATATATTTATATCCTATAAAAATTTGAATATTTAGATATATTTATATCCTACATACGTTTGAAAACTTTGTTCGAGTTTAATTTTATTACACTGGATTTTATTACAAAATATCTATATTTATAATCTTTATTAGATTATATACAATACAGTACGATACATAATCAAGGCTAATAATGGAATAATAAATATATTATTTATCCCAATAACATATATATCCATGATAATGCATGCATCAGTATAAGTTTAAAAATAGTATTTCTTATGAAAACATACTTCTTTATGGTGAACGTTATCTTTTTTAAAATTTTCTTTGTGATATATATATATATAAGAAAACTTCTTCAGTCATTGTTATTTTGATCATCTATAAATTTAGGGATCTTTTAAATTTATTTAAAATTAATTTTCAAAGAATTCATAGAAACTATAGAAGGAATTAGATATATTTTATATCAAAATATGCAACAAATAATTAAGAAGAGACGGTCGCATATATACCACGGTCGTTATGCTACCATGAACGCATATATATAGATAAAATTGAATGTAATCGCGAAAATTTTTTGCGAATAATTCCAAGTTATTATATGTTAAAAAATAATTGCTTAAAATTATGTTTTTTACAAGATATTACCGGTTAATATAATAATATATGATTTTTCATATAGAACTTTCATCAGAACTTTCATCAGAACTTTAATTGAATATAAAATAAAATTAAATTTTTAAAAATTAAATTATTTTTTAAAATTAAATTTTTATAATAGAATTAAAATGTTATTGTGTAGTTAATATAAAATAAACAAAAAGCAATTTAAAAGTTAAAAGTTCAATAAATTTTTATTTGTAAGAGTTCATAGTTTTGTTAAATTTCTAATTTCAAAATATTTAAAATTGAAATTTTCTTTCGTTTATATTGGTATTTATGAAAAAAAAAATTAAAATAATATTACATAAATTTTTAATGTAACATGAAATAATATTAAAAAAGATAATTATTTTACTTTTAATAAAAAATTACAAAATAAAAAATGATTTTTAGATTTTATTATTATATATTATAATATTGAAAGTAATTATATACAATTATGCAATATTTTATTTGAAATACATAAAAAATACTAAAAACAAATATAAAAATTTTCTAAAATAATCATTAAATAAAAAATAAATATGAAAAAAAAATTACATTTATCATTTTGATACATGAATCATTTTGATCAAATTATATCGATAATAGAAAAGATGATATTTCTTCCATTTTTATTTTATTACCAAAAATATTTATTGAATTTTTAAAAATATTTATTTTAAGTTTGAATTTTATTTCTTTCGAATAAAGAAAAATAATTAAAAAATCATTAAAATATTAACAAAAAACATTAAAATTACATTAAAATTAAAAATCATTATACATTATAATTTTATATAAATAAATTCTAAATTTAGAAATCTTTTGAATAGGAATTAATGATTTAAAATTAATTTTTAATAAATTTTCAATTAATTATATATTCTCCGAATTATTTTAAAAGAAATAAAATATTTCCGACATCTATTGAGTATTCTAATCTAATCAAAATAAAGTATTAAGAAAATTGATAAAAATTTTCTGTTGACATTTTATAAAAATTAAAATTCTTTAAAAATATATCTTTTGTGGCATTGAAAATATTAAATTAAAAAAAAGTGTTTTTTTCTTTAATTTTTTTCTATCTAAAATAAACTATTGTAGTATTGATAATTATATAAATTATGCATAATTATTGCTTCTTGAATTACATTTTTCGAGATATATTCTTTCTTTGATTATTGTATTTTTATATTTTGTATATTATATTAATTATAACATTATATTATATTATATTATAACATTATATAACATATTATATTATATTATAATATTATATAATATGTAAATATATAATATAATATAAAAATTAAATAAAAAATCATTTTTTTATAATTTAATATTTTCAATGTCATAAAAGATGTATTTTTAAAAATATTTTTAAAAAGCTTTAATTTTTATAAAGTGCTTTAATTTTTATAATATAGAATATTTATCAATTTATCTTAATACTTTATTTTGATTATGTTTATATATATAATTATTTATATTATCTTCAATTGAAATACATACATTTATATTCTAACAATATAATAATAAAAAATAATAATAATAAATAAAAAAATGTAATAATCACAGAAAATATTTCAAAAACTAAGTGAACTTTATTTTCTAGAAAAGTTTTTTTCCAAAAAAATCCGATAATTTTGATACACTATTAATTTAACATTATTTTCTATAAATGATTTTTTTTTAATCTTATTTTGTAGAATTCTATTTTTTAATAAACTTAAAATATAATTTTTTTGACAATACTAATATAGTTATAAAAAATAAATATTTTTAAACCATAATTGTAAATTTGAATATTGAATAGATTTTATTTTTTCCTAAATCCCAAAATAAGTTTTATTTAAATAACAGAAAAAAATGTATTGTATAATAAAATATAATAAAAATATATAAAAGTTATATTGTATTATTAAAAATATTAAAATTCATCAAAAAAATATTACAATATTCAATATATTAATTTTCAATATTATGAATATGGATGTATTTGATTAATATTTTCGAAATATCAATGAAACCTCGATTAATCATTTCATAGTTATCCGGTATCTTGATGTTAATTCAAGATGTTTCATCAATTATTTAATTATCAGTTATTTAATATTTAAGGATACATTTGAGAATAAAATTATTGACAATTATTTTTTACGTTGAAAATAATTATTCAACAGTCATTTTCATTTATACTGAAATATCTATTCACAATTCTATTCTACTCTCAAAAAAATGTTCTTATATTTGATATTCTGTTTTCAAACTTCTATTTCTAAAATTAGTTTTTTTTTATTAAAATTCTGATATATATCATTTTAGATTGGTAATTAATAAACAATGATTACAGCAAAACATAAAAATGGAGAATATAACGTGATTTGTATTATAAAAATGCATTTATTGATATTTCCTTTCAAATTTTAATTTTAATTATTAGATAAGACTAAAATATATCCAAATTATTGGATTTGCCTCTGTTGAAGTCGATTAATTAAGATTTTGAAGATTTTTTTAATTTTATAAATAATAAATGATATTTTACAATATTAATTTTTCCTTAAGAACGTATGCATATACACCGCATTATTTTATTCAATGCGTTTGACTGACTGTTTCCCCATTACTATTTTTAAATCAGTATATTATTATAATAATTTTATAAAACATATTTTAAAAAAAGAACTAATATTTTTCCATACCAATGACCATATCACGTAAGAACTACTAGTTCTCGTTCGATCACCAAAGTCAAGCTATGTTGAGTACAATTAGTACTTGAATAGGTGACCACTTGGGAACACCGTGTGTTGTTGATATTTTTTTTTTTTACCTTACAATGTACTTTAGCGGTATATATTAACTTACATAACTTACTTACACAATTTGCATTATTTTCTAACTTAATAGAAATTTTTAATTTTTGTCTGTATAAAATACTCTCTTGTTTTTAGTAAAACATTTGCATTGTATTTTTTTTTTTTTATTTTTTTTATCGATGTGAATTAATTTTATCAATTGTCTTTTTACAATTTTCTAATTATATTAATATTATATGAATACAATTAATTTAACATTATTCTCTTATTTTTAATAACGGATTTATATTGACGCCCTTATATAAGTTTCATATCAGCATTGATTTTTTTTTTATGAATGTTAATATTAATGTATATTCGCGTTACATATATTAAAAGCATAGATATTTTGATGTTTTAATTTATAATCATTATATGCGATACATATTATGTTCAATTAGAAGTGAATATATAAAATATAAAAAGAAACGAATGTAACGATTGTAAACGAATGCAATTTATAAAAAAATTTCTAGTTATTTTCTGTCTTTAATGAATTTTGATGAATCTTAATTTATTCGAGTCATTTGTTTTTCTTTTCAGTTAAGCCGATTCTACATAAATATACTGTTCTAATTATCTTTCATCAACAAATGATATCAAAGTTTTCCAAATAATTTTATTATAATATTTTTCCTAACTATTTTAATATTTTTCCTAACTAACTAATATTTTCCTAACTATTTTATATTTTATTTTATCTAGTTATTAATAATATTGTATGTAATAATTATAAAACATAGAATATCTTTTTATTTTTTTGATAAATTAAAAAATGGGAAAAGTATCTTGTTTTGTTAACAATTTAATAATAACATCAAAGTTGGAGTAATAATTAATTATTAAGTTTTTTACATTATTATAATCGATTTCTGAAAATAATCATAATAATCATTGTGATTTGATAATCATGGAAAATAATCTAATAATTTTGTAATTATGTAATAATATAATGTAATAAAATATTTGAATAATTATGGCATATGGATATTTATTATCATCTAATATTTATTTAAAAATAAAATTCAATGCAATTTTTTAAAGAAATAATTTTTCAAAAATAATTCAAACTTCATATTTTCCAAAAGATTAAAAAATTATTTCATGCAATGATAAAATTTTTAATTTTGAGAATTAACTATTTAACTATTTTATATATATATAAAAAAATTTTTGGAAAAAAAAAATTTTTTTTGACATATTATTATTCTTTCTATTGAAAAACTATTTTCATATAGAAATATATTTTTTCATATAGAAATATATTTTTTTACGAAAAATTTCTTTGTTGATGAATGTAATTAAAAATATTAAAATTTAATAAATTAATTTATATTTATAAATATATATTTTCTAAAAAATATTCACATTATTTTTTATTACAAATAAATTATTCATTTATTCATAATCAAAACTATAATCACTTCATATGATTATTGAATTATAATTTTTAATTCTTATTACTTTTCTTAACATTTTATTGTAATAATCAGCAATTGTAATTCATAATATGAGTTTGCATTAATCATAATCTTTAATCAAATTATATTTTATTCAATTCTGAATAGCATTGATTCATATCTTTATTGATTGTTAAAAAGAATTGAAATTCATTTTCTGAAATTCTGAAAAGAGCGGAATATAGATGAATACTTTCAGTATTCACAGTTCTAAGAGAGCGGGTTGCAATTGATTTCCTTCGAGCAATTGAATAAATCACGATACGACATTACATCGATACGGTGAGCAGAATAAACGTATATTCGATGCGACATACAATATTGCAGAGTCGAGCGTATTCTCGATGGAAAATAGAAAGCTCGTTCACAAACAGAAGTGAAACGATCTAGAAAACTAGGAGGCACGTGTGATAAGGAAGAAATCGTTACTACGTGACCATCCTATTCTGCACGCAGCCAAGTTCAGTTGTCCAGGAAAATTATTGTAATTTTCAAGAGCACTTTCGATATGAAATAACAAATACCGTGAACATTCGATAAAATAAAAAATATTCGATTTCCTATTTATTTGCAATTTGATAAGCAAAAAAAATATATATATAATATTAATGATATTTTCTTTCTTGTATCTTATCCATTATATATATTGTAATTATTATAAATATGATAACTTTATTCGATGAAGCTGTCTTTTCCATAAATGAATAATAGATAAAGTTTATATGTTATATGTTATATTCAGAAGAAAATTCATTATTTAAAAATGCAACATAAATTAATTTCTTATTGGAATAGCATCTTAACAGATACTGAAGAATTACATTGAATGATAATATATTTGAGTTTAAAGTAGTAATTCAAAATAAATTAGTACTTAAGTTTCTATTAATAATTCAAAATATTTTTTTAATTCATATTTTTTTAAAAATAATTTAATCTATTACTTTATTTTAATCTATTAATATATTTATCTATAATTTAATCTATTACTACTTTAATCTATTAAATCATTCATATAATATATTATCATATAATATAATATATTATTAATATATATAATATAATATAATTATTAGTATATATAATTGTAAAAATTAATTAAAATTGATAAAACTATTGACAAAGAATGATATATTTATTATATTTTATATAAAAATTATTTAAAAATGAAATTCTAGTATTTATAATTTATAATAGATATATCTAGAACAAAATTGTTCTATTAAAAAAATATTATCTCATATATTTAAATAATTTAAAAATAATTCATTGCAAGTTAATATAAAAATAAAAACAAAAATACAAGAAAAATAAAAAGCATACACAAAACGTTTTAATATTACAACTTTCATTGTATCAGTCAATATCTCGATTTAACTAGAGACTTGGAACCTTGGCATTGAATTTTCCGAAACACAAACAACTCTTTTGCTTTCTATCTTCTTTTTATTTTCTGGTATGATTTTCAAGCGTTCCACTTTTTCTTTCTTTTTCATATTCACCATTGTAGAGTAGCTTTGAAACTTTTTACCCTCAGGCTGCAATCTACACATTCATTGGCACGTAATATCATCCTACTTATATTTCATAGTTACACCATTATAATCCTTATATTAACATATTAAACTTGGTATCCCTTTCTTTCCATACTTCGACCAAGTTCTATTAATTGTTCTCAATGCTCATTTTTTTGGTTAAGATTTTATAACATGGTTAGGATACAGATATCAAAATAATTTGATTTTATTTTAAAACTGCAAATTAATATAATTGATAAATACAAAGATTGAAATTATTGTATTTCATTAATTTATCGATTGTCACCAACTTATTTCAAAGACTTGATAATAATGATAAATGATACTATATGGTGATTCTTAAATATCAATAAAAAAATCTATACACAAAAAGTAAAGAAATAATATAAAATATAAATAAAAAATAAAGTAAAGAAGTAATAAAAAATATAAAATAAATAAAAAATATTATATGGACATACATATATCTTATTTTTGGAGTTATGAAAGATTAAATAAAATTTCAAACTATTCTTTACATTCTCTGATAAATACGAAGTGTATTTATTATATAATTACAATCATTTGATCTCAATCTATTAGAATTTTATCTTTGGGATCATTTAAAAATTGATATGTATACAATGGAAATTATTAATATGTATAATTTGCAAAAAAAAATGAATTTGAAAGTATTCCAACGATTCGCTTGTTATGATATAATATATATATAACAGCATCGAAACACAAGACAGAGACTTGAACATTTTCTTAATTCAATATATTTATATATTAATTAACTTTAATTATAGTTAATTATATCGATTTCTAAAAATTAAATGATTGTATTTGTACGATCATTCAATTGTTGCAATAAGATACAATGATCGTATGTTAATCTATATTCGGTTAAATATAAAATAAAATAGATAAAAATAGATAACATGCCAAAAAATTATTTCTTTATCGATTTTAATAATTTTGAAATATTTTATCATTTTGAGCTTTTTATTGATTTTATAAAAAATTTATATAATATATATAATATATTATATAATATAATAATATATATTTATATACTTATTTATATATTATTTATATATATATATATATTATTTAATTTTCGAATTATATGCCAAAATATTTATTATATTGTTTATTTTATACAATATTAATATAACTTAAAAATTACAGTTGTTTAATTAATAAAATATTTTATATCATTAAAATAACTATCTTTTTTATAGTTTTTAATAATAGAATTTGATATATTTCGTGAATTTTTAAATACTTCCTAATTTGAAATTTTAATATCTTTATACGTTTTCATAAGAATTAAAAACATTTAAATTAATTTTAATTAAAATCGTAATTTTATTAATTCATTTATTATTTTATTAATTTATTATTATTGTAACTAAATAAGTATAAGTAATAAGTAAATAAGTAATAAGTTTTGATATAGAAAGTTATTTCATTCATAATTGTCGCGCGGTGATCATATTTTTATTTACTGAATTTATCAACATATTAAAGAATAGCATTCTATATTCTAAATTATCTTTTAATAAATTATTATTTGATTTTATTTACGAAATTAAATAAGAATGCGATTGTTTACAATAATCTTTCTTAAAATAAAATTTTCTTAAAACTAATATCTGGAATATTTGGATACCTCAATCGTATAATATACTTCAATGGTATAATATATCTGAATAATCATAAAATATCTAAATCTATCTAGATATTATATCTATATTATTATATATTTGATTTTATTCAAATTTTTTTCAGTTATGATATAGATAATATTTTGTATGAAATAAGAAAATTGAGAAATGATTTATTAAAAAATTATTTATTTTTATTTATTATTATTTATAAGTATCTTATTATTAATTGTAATTTGTAAATATTTTTATTTTTAAAATTTTTTAAAATATTTTTTAAATTTTTATAAAAATATAATATAATAAAATCACAATAATCTAAATTTTATATTTCAATTTTTATTGTTTCTATAAAAATATGAATTATTTTGTCGTTAAGAAAGAAAATATAAAAATAAAATCAGAAATA
>NW_006263936.1:26323-31247 GCF_000469605.1 Apis dorsata
TATGATTTTATTATTTGTTAATAACAATAATTTTTAATTTTTTTAAATAATTCTATGATTTATATAGTTAATGAATTTCGATCATGGAACATAGAAATTCCATAATTAATGAACATAAAAAATATTTAAAAAATATAAAAATATAATACTTCAATTTATTAATATTATATTAAATATATATTACATTAAATTATCTTTAATTATTTAATCAGATAATTAAATATATATTTTACTAAATATCATAACTCTTATTGTTCACGAGCACTTATTGCTTGCAAGATTTATAATTAACTTACTCGAGAGAAATTCCTCGCGCAGAAATCTTTTTCCATTATTAGGAGATCGCCGATTCTTCATTAAAATTAAATAAAGAATGATGTTGCCTGAGGAGACTGCCGTTTTTGAAAAGACTTTAGGCGACACTTTCAATTGTATATTTTTAACATATTTCAGCCTGGCTAGTGCGCAACACGATCCCAAGAATGACTCCAGACATAACTGATTCAACAGGAATCAATATCGTCTTGTTCTTATTATTATCGAGGAATTTTTCTTTAATTTGGGAATATTGCAAGTCAAGATACTGAATGATCTTTTAAACTTGGAAGAAATTTTTAAAAGCATGAACTTTTACCATAAAAAAGAATCTAATTAACACTTGATATTTTTTAATTCTATTCATTAAATACTATTAAAAAACATGAAAAAGTCCACGATTTTTCTGCGTTTTTTATGCGTTCTTTCATAAAATTCTATTTTTTGTTTACTGGTCTGTTACCTATCATTCAGATTCTGATTCTTATTTTTGCTTTTTTGACCTTTTTCCCCTGACTATTTTTCCTTTCTGTCAATTTACCTTCTCTCTCTTTTCTCTCCTTATTTCTTTCTGCTTTCTTCTATATTTTCGTTTATATATATATATATATATATATATATTTTCGTTTCGCGATGATTCTAATCTTCCAATGCGAGACATCAGTTCGAAATTCGAAGCACAAGTATTCGTTTAATTGAATTTTATTTTAATTATGCTTCCAATTATATTATAATAAACGAATAAGAAAATTTAAATTAATCCTTCATCTACTGTGATTTATGTATAATTTGTAATTTTTTTTTCTGATATTATTTTATTTTATTATAATGTGCGACAATAATAAACGTAATAAACAAATCGTATTAAATAATATATTAAACAAATCGATCAATTCTAACAATCAATCAGTTATTTTAATGGTAAATATTTTTCCATTGTACGAGGAAAATCAACAAAAAAAATAATTATGGGAGTATGCGCTATTTGTGCTCCAAAAAAAATAAAAATCATATAACATGAATATCCAATTTCTGTTCACATCTCAAACGAATTCATCCAAAAAAATTCGAAGAATACAAAACGCAAGTAAATTTGAAAAAAAGAAAAATTGACAACTAGAAACAAATTCTTATATATACATTCAAAAACAATTTGAAATTGATATATGTATTTGTATAATTATATATGTAATTACATATATATATAATATATATGTATAATTTGTAATTGATTGATTATCAATGACGAAAAACCAATTCTTTAGAAAAATTTTTGAGAATTTGAATGTTATGCTCAAAATTTTTTTCTTTAGCCGGAGAACAATGACTTGACAAATAAATGTTAAAGTGCAATCTGTGATAGAAAAGGAATTGAAGAATATGAAATTTATTTGCATGATATTTAATTGGGAAGGAGATTGTGCATTGAATTTCATACGATTTTGAATGCAATATCACTCTCATGTCATCGCTTTAAACAGATGCATTCCTTTGATAAGATTATTAAACTATTGGAAGATATACATACAAAATTCCACTTGATTCTAAGAAAAAATTGTCGCCATTGTTACTTACAATGCGAGCAATTCTTCGAAGGCATTTAAGATGTTTGGAAGTATACATCAATTAGGATAGAAAATAAAATGAAAAATACATCAAGTGAAGAGGATAAAGAAATAGAATCAATGAAGAAGAAGAGAAGAAAAAAAAAGAACAGCAAAACGAGAAAGAAAAGGACATTCATTATTACTTTCTTCTGCAGCATCTTCGTTGCTTAATTCATACTAAATTTATTTATGACTTTAGATATGATATTAACCATTCAAGAAAACGAAACATTTTTCCAAATGTATAAAAGTGTGATAGAGAAATGCAACACATTTGAAAATCAAAATCTGTCAAAAATGTGATTGATCATATTTTAAAAAAATATTATAAGACATGTTGGAACTCTGTATATGATTCGCTATGTCAGATAATATTATTTAAAAAAAAATGACTGAAATATATAAAGTTCTTGATATTAAGAATTTCCAAAATAATGACATAAGAAGAACATCTAAAATGTACTATACCGATCGCTGAAATAATAAATATATCACAAGATAAAAAACCTATAATATTTTATAGATTATTGCTGTCATGTATTTTATCGATGCGGAAAAAATTAACGAATTGGTAAAAATTAGATATATTGTAAACCAATTTGTTATAAAGTGTGGATTTAAAAAATTTTTCACTTTTGCAACAGATGAAACAAAAAATTGTTGCAATGGTAGTATTATCATATTCCCATTTTATAAATATTATTTTATAAATAAATGGTTAAACATATATAGAAAAATGTTAACAAAATCAAATAATGAATGAATTTAAAAAGAAAATAATTCAAATAATAAAAAAAAAATTGGCGATTAATCCATTATCAGCGACAATAACGAAATCCAATGACTTTTTCGATTTTTGAAAGAATCAAATCGAAATCGATGATATTTCAGATCAATAAATGATTCTTTTGTTGAATAAATATTGAATTCTATATATTTTTATATATAATTCTAATTTTTTAACATTTACTTTATTTACTTTATTTTTAGATATTATGTTATTTGAAAGATATTGAATAAAATATTAAAATTGGAAAATATTTGAGAAATATCAGAAGTAAAGAAAGTCTTTCAGTATACACATCGCTATCTTCTTTAACGCCAGGAGAAAGACTCTTCTCATATGCAATGACGAATATTGTAAGAAACAACTGACTTTGCAACGGTGAAGATAATATATTCGAAAAATATCATTTTAAAAACTAATTTAAAAAATTATGAAACGTATTATGAACGGTGAAAGAACAAAGTTCTTGATAGAATAAAAAATAAAAAAGAAATAGAAAATAGTATTATGGATTTTATATTAATTTCAACAATTTATATATATAATATTATATTATATAATATAATAAAATTTATATAATTATATATAATAAATTTATATATTATATAATAAAATTTTTTTAATATTAAATTATATTTTATTTAGAAAATAAATAAAGATATTTTCATTTTTAAAGGTCTTTTTTAAATTTTTTTCTATATTCGTTTAACCATTTTTTAAAAGTGAATTTTTTACATTTTCAAACATTTCGCAAAATGAACAATTTTATACTAAAATAAAAACTTCAATATATTTTTTAGAATTTTTAAAATTTTTTAAAAATCTAAAACAATAAAAATAATAATCATAGACATAAACGATTCAAATTGTTCATAAAAAATGCGAAAAATATGCAAAAATATTCACGGATAATTTAAATGAAAGTTTGATTTGATAATTTCATTCAAATTCATTTTTCATATAGAATTAAAGCGTATAGTAACAAAAAGCTATTTATTATTATATGGAAAGTAAAGATAAATATTTTTAATATTTTATTTTTTTAAAAATTAATTTTTGAATCATATTTTTTTGTTTTATAATAATTTTATATATGTTATTTTTAGAAAATCATATAGATATTATATATTTTATTACTTTAAAATACGAAAAGTTTTTAAAAAAAATTTAAATATTTAGTAGATGAAAACAGATATAAAAATATATATATAATGTTTGCCGTATATTAGACGAATAAAAATGTTAAGTTTTTGAAAAATTCAACAAATTGAGGAGAAGGAAATTAAGGAGGAATTTAGTTCTTTTTATGGCGAATATTAAAATTATGGCGATAAATAAAATTTTTTATTTATGTTTCTTTGTAATGTCATATTTTTCATTTATCATTTTCAATAAAAACACTGGTTCAATAAAAATATATACATATATAAAACAAAAAATGTATTACCCTAAACGAATTTCACATATTATTAATAATAATATTTAATAATTTCACATATTATAATAATAATATTTAATAATATTTCATATTTCAATCATATTATGATGAAATTTTATTAATGCATATATTTATTATACATATATAAAACGTATAGAAAATTGATTGTTATCACAAAAATGTTAATAAAATTATATTTGATAACTATAGATGAAATTAAAAGCAAACAAAATTTAAGCTGATAATTTTACACAGTTACAATAATTATATTACATTAACTATAGCATTAATTATTGTTAGATTTATAAACAATAAATACAAAAAAAATTTTTTATTATCATTTGTTCATCAAAAAAAAATTAAAATTTATTAAAAAAGAAAAAAAAATTTTAATTTCGTAAAAATAAATTAATAAAAAAATAAAAATAATTTAATTAATAAAAAATAAAATATTTTTTCAAAAATATTTTTATACAGATTAATAGATTAATAGATTAATAGATTTTGAGAAACAAAATTCTATTTAAATTTTATTTTTTTATCTTAAACATTTTTTGTCGCTTATAAATATTAAAATAAAAAGTATAGATAAAAAAAATTAATTTCTTGTTTTAAATAAAAACAAATTGTATCTAAATTTTTATAATGATTTAATGAATAATTGTACTAAATTTCACTAAAATTATTATTGATTTCTTTCTTTGTCAACTCTCAAAAAAAAAAATTACTAGTACAATATGAACAGTATAATGATATTTTACAATTTCATCTATCTAC
>NW_006263936.1:31357-40247 GCF_000469605.1 Apis dorsata
AATTAAGAAATAATTTTAATAACAATAACAAAACAAATTTAGCAAACATGAACTGCTAATTTTTTGAAAGATTTATGTTGTAAATATATATTGTGTATATATATATTATAATTATAAATAAATACAATGTTTTTAAAAATAATATAGTATTTTTAAAAGTTATTTAAATAAATATATATATATAAAATACAAAAAAAATTAATAAGTTTGTGAATTAATAAATGAGATTCTTATGTAAATAAAATATTTATATAATTAAAAAAAAATCAATAACTTGATTTTATAAAATAAAATTTAAATAAATATACACAAAAACACATAATAATATGAAATTCTTACATAAATAAATACATTTCGAAAAAGAAACCAATAATTTGATTTTGTAAAATAAAATTAATTATAACTAATTACTTTTATTTTAATATGAATAAAAAAAATAGATTTATTTTAAGTATATCTATTTTTGTTTTACATAAATATGTAGAATTTTACTTACTAGATTTACAAAAAAATTAACTAATCGTCTGTCTATGTCATTATAACGATTCATTTCACTATAAATATCTATTTTTTTAAAATTATTTTTACTCATCTTACAAAAACAGACATATTTTTAAATAAATATGAATTCTAAAGAAAGATATATCAGTTACAAATTAATTAATTATAATGTTTTTTTTTATATAAAATTCATGATAAAGAAAATTATATAAAAAAAATTTGATTTGATTGCAATTTGATTTATTATTTTATCTTTGAAAAACGTCAATGAAAATTAAAAAGTATATAATTCGAAATAATTTTTTCATATTTTCTTCTAAAATATATTTTTAATATATATATTAAATTCATTATTATATTATATTTATTATATTATTTTTATTAAATATAAGAACTCGACATCGTATTTTTAAAGATTTGAATATATTAAATCATAAATAATTGTAATCATAAATAATTAAAAATTTAAAATACATCTACATATGTTCTAAATTATGATCATTTATAAAGTTTTTATTTATAATAATTTTTATTAATAATAAAAGGAAATAACTGTAAATTATATATACATATGTCTCATTTTTTTATATCTAATTTCAGGAATTACTAAATTATTATAACTACTAAATTAAATTTATTATTTAAAAAAATAAAAATTCTATATAAAAATATAATTTATTTTTACATTTATACTGTATTTAAATAAATAATTACACAATATGTATAAAAACATATTATAAAATATTAATTAATTCTAAATTAATTCTATTACGTTGCAAATCTACTGAAAGAACCTTTACTTCCACACGCTGACCTATTAAAACTGTAAAATTTTTTAACCATTTCATTGGTATAAGTCCATCTTTACCCGCTCCAATATCTACAAATGCTCCGAAATGTGTAATATTCCGTACTACACCCGTTAATAGCATTTCCACATTTATATCATTAATACCTAACATACTTTTTCGAAATAAAGGAGAACAAGTTTTCAATCGTATATCCTCATCTTTTTTCATAGATAAACCCTTAATTATTACTTCCATAGTTGTTTTATTTGTACCAAACTTTTTCGCCAAACTAGTAAATCCTTCTTTGGCATACAATTTTACTTTTTCAATAAACTCTGCAGTTCCAAGATTCTTTAAGTCAATATTACAGTACTTTAAAAAATTTTCTGCTATTTCATATGATTCAGGGTGAATCCAAGTCTGATCTAATAAATTATATTCTGCTTTGATTGCCTGCTTTGATTTTTTAATAGAGCTGAGTTTTTTTGAATTATCAATCATTGATGTTTCTGGCAATATTCTAATAAATCCAATACATTGTTCAAATACTTTGCTTCCAATTCCTTTTACATCCATTAATTGTTGTCTATTTCTAAATGGGCCAAATTCAGATCTCCATTCTAAAATATTATTTGCTCGAGATGCATTTAAACCTGCAACTCTTTTCAAAAGACATTGTGATGCAGTATTCACATCTATTCCTACAAAGCTTACAACTTCTGAAACAACCTTTAATAATTTTTATTCTTTTTAGTTATTGTATAAATTGAGTTTTATAAATTTTATTGATAAAATTCATCAAATTTTATAATTTATAAATAAATAATATAAATCAATATAATTTAATAAATTTTACTTGCCTCATTTAATGATGTTAACAATTGTTTCTCTGGTAAATCATGTTGATACATTCCTACACCCAAATGTTTGGGTTCTATTTTTACTAATTCAGCAAGTGGATTTTGTAAACGTCTCGCTATAGAAATAGCAGAAATTAAATTCATATCTAATTTTGGAAATTCAGATTTTGCTTCTGGACTACAACTATAAATCGATGCTCCTGATTCATCAACTATTGCATACGAAACATCTAATGATTTAAATGAATTAGACTTTATTAGTTTGTTTATAAACATTTCTGTTTCTCTGCAAGCTGTAGCATTGCCTAATGCTAAAATTGTTGCCTTATATTTAATAACTAAATTTATTAAAATATTAGCAGATTCATTATAAGTCTTTTCTATATTTCTATGGGGATAAATTACACCTGTTTCAAGTACATCTCCCTGTTCTGAAATTACTGCTAGTTTGCAACCATGTGAAAATCCTGGATCTATCCCAAGTATAATTTTTCCACGTACAGGTGGAGTAAGAAGTAATTGTTTAACATTATTTACAAAAACTTCAATAGATGCTCTCTCTGCTTTTCGTTTCATTTCACTTCTTACTCGTCGTATTACTAATGGTTTAATAAATTTTGTATAAGCATAATCAATACTATCATTTAATAATTTAGAATGTAATTTTGATACTATCATGACTATCCTATAATATTTATAACAATAACTTTTAAATTCTCTTTCAAAAAAATCAGGTAAAATTATTTTTATTGTAAGAATCTTTTGTGCTTCTCCACGATTAATAGCCAATATTTGATGAGGTTTAATATATCTATTATTTGTATTAAAATCATAATATGTTTCATATTTTTTATGCATATTTTTTTCTTTGTTATCAACAGATTTATTTTTGGATTTACATTCTGTAGATTGTATTTTTATAATAGATTCATTTTGAAGTTCTTTAACTTTATCAAATATTGTTTTATTTTTATTTATAATATCTGCTATAATATGTATAATTCCATCTAAAATCTGTTGTTCAGTTTTAAGTCCATCTTTTTTAGAATCAATAATAGAAGACAATGGTGGTAATTCCTGACCTTGCAATAGAAGATCACTTATATGTCCCAAACCTAAATCTTTTGCTTTTTCTGCTAATGTTCGTTTAGATGATGGTTTAAATAAAGAATATATATGTTCTAAGTCATTCAAGCATTTGGCAGATATAATCGCAAAATGTACATCAGGTGACCATTGTCCTAATTTGTCAATAGCTTTTAATATAGTATTAGCACGTTGTTTGATCATTTTGGCATGATCAAAACTTTCTTTTAAAGCTCGTAGCTTATCTGGCTCCATGCCACCAGTCATATCTTTTCTATATCTTGCAATAAATGGAATTGTATTGTCATTATTAAAAAGTTTTACAATGTTTTCTACTATATGTTTTTCAACATTATTCATTTCACTAACATAATCTATATCAGTCCATTCTTTAAATTCTATAGAATTAAAATTTGTATTTTTTAATACCTGTTTAATATTTTCTGTATTGAAATCTTGTATTTCTTTTTCTTTTATTTTTATATTCTTATTTTGTATCTTTTTTAAAGTTGTTGATTCTGTAATATTTATATGTTCTATTTTTACTTTCTTGTTTCCAAGTTGTATTATTGTATTTTCATTACCATATGTTGTCAAATCATTTTTTTTTTTTTTATTTTTTATAATTATTTTTTTTCTTTTTTTAATTGTTTTGGATATTTTTTCAGGTACATAATTTTCGTCGCTTGAAATATTTCCAAATTCATTTTCAGAATCGCTTGAAATAATTACTTTTCGAGATATTTGTCGTGCATTTCTTTTCATTATGAAAGAATTTCTTTTCATTCATCAAATTTTTTTTAAACAATTGGTAAATATTTTGATTTCTTAAAGAAATACTAGAAATATAAATTGATAATAAATATTATTAACAATTATATATTGAAAAATTTAAGGTTAACTATTAAATTTTAATATATTATAATACATGAAATATATTTATACATTTCTCATTTTTTTTTTTAAATCTTTTATTCACAAATGAAATTATTATATAAAATTATTATGAAAATTATTATGAAAATACAAAATTTTATTATAAATTTATAATTTCCTAAAAAATGAGTAATTTCTTAAACAAATTTGTATTTTCATACTAACCTTTGAAAATAAGCCTTAAGTCAAGCCTTTATATATTTAGACTGTTTTTGGATAGAAAAATTGAAAAATTTTTAATATTTTTTTGAAAATTATAAATAAAATTATAAAATTATAATATAAAATTTTTTAAATATAAATTTTAAATTTCATATATTTAATTTACAGATTACTTTACACATTTCACATGAATACTTTTATTAATTTTGTATTTATATTTAATTAAAAATTTTGTATTTATAAAATATAATAATTATTTTTTTTATAATATTTAAAAGAATTTATAAGATTATTTAAATTTAACTTACATTTTGTGTTGATTCTAAAAATATAATAATTAACTAGCAAATAAAATATATAATAATAATAAAAAATGAAATTATTTAATCTTTTATTGTAAATTTTGTATAATTCTGATGTATAAGCAAAATGGCAGAAAAATTTCGATCATTGATCAAAATAATAAGCAATGAAATAAATAAACATCAATTATTTAACAATGCAACAATGAGAATTAATAATGCTTCTGAAAAAGCACAAAAAAAGTTGAATAATATACAAAGTACTGTTACTACAAAGTATGATATTCTAGCAAAGGTATGTTATTTATTCATATTTTTATAAAATTATAATATATATTTAAATATAAGTTACTTAATATTATTTCAGCAAATTAATCGTAATATTACATTAATTCAAAATATAAATGGAACACAATTTGAGCCAAGTCCATTACCAAAAAAAGTTGTCAAATGGTGGCAATGGTATCAACAATTAACAGGTTTAGATAAAGTTGAATTAGCCAAAGAACAAGTAATTTTTGCACAAGATAAATTATTCAAATGTCAAGATGAAAGAAGACATTTAAATCGTGAAGCAATGACAATAAATGACAAATTAAAGGAAGTATATTCAGAATTAATACAAATTAAGAGAGATGATCCAAAATATGTTCAATTAACAATAATAGAAAATAAAAATCTTCAAGATCAAGCAAAAATTATATCGCAACTTAATTTATTAGAAAAAGAAGAAAAAGATTATTTTACATTATTGGCCACTGCTATTAAAGAATATCATGATAGTCAAACAATGAATGCTCAAAAGTATAAATATTTATCTATTCTTGCATCTGCTATATTAGCAATTATATCATTGATAGGTTCAATGATATACAATAATAAAAGAATAGCAAATATTCAAAATATTATATATGAAACACAGCAAAAAAATGAAAATTTGTTGAGAAGTAGCTTTCATTCTTTCGAAAAAGATATAAATACAACTTTTAATAAATTAATAGAAAATAATAATAGAAATATAAGTACAACTTTTCATAAAATAATAGAAAGTAATAATATAATAGAAAATAATAAACAAAATGTAACTATGGTTAATGAAAAAGATAGATTAGATGATAATAATACAATAGAATTGGCAAGAGCTTATATTGTATTTGGATTATTTATTGGAATATGTATATTAAATTCTTTAACTCGATAAAATCACTTTATAATTAATAATAATTAATGAATTAATTAATAATATAATTTTATTTGAAATAATTTTTAATAACAAGCATTTATTTATTTGTAAATGTTCTATAAATACATATACGATACATATGTATATTTAATTATATACAATAAAATAAGAAATACATTATACACATGCATTTAACTGGAAAAATGTATTTAACTGAAAAATCTTGTTACACAATTTAATCATATTTAATATATTTGATTCTTTATTCTTTATATAAAGAAGAAAAATTACAATTTTTTCAGAAAAATACACATTATATATTTAATGAATTGGATAAATATAACATGGTGTTTTATAGGTAATTGTTTTAATTAATTTTATTTTTAATATATGATTTTATTAAAAGTAAAATGAAATTGGGTTAAATAATAAGCAATTTGAATTTTAATTACATGAACTATTTTATGTATTCCAAGGTTTCCATTCCATACCATCTGGTAATTTTACCTCAACTTTACCTTTGCTCACTTCTGACCAATTTGTACTTAGCACTGTACCACCAGACTCTTGCTATTTTTAGAAATATTATAATATTAAAGTAAATATAATATATTTATTATATACTTTTTGAAAAGAAATACTTACAAAAGATTTATTCATTGCACGTCTAACTTCGTCAGATCCACTACCATATATTTGTTGAAATAAAGCATATAAAGCAGCTTCTCCTATTGGATTTTCTTCTGCTTCTTGTTTTTCAATCTCTTTTTCTACTTTATCCCAATCTCGTTGCTTCTTTCCACTTCCAATTTTTTGTGGTTGATTTCCAGCTTGTAAAATTTCTTAAAAAATTAAAATTTTATTTTAATATAAAAATTTTTAATATAACAAAACTTTGCTTTACCTCTTGGTATATGTTGTATTGTCTTTTGTGCAATAGAATTTCCTTCCAAACTAGTCCATGTAATTCCATCTTGTTTTTTCAATTTGATTTCTATTTTAGATGGATCTACTTTATGTGAACATTCTTCTGGTATTATTGCATGAGCTAAATCTAACTCCAAACTATATTCATTGCCTGATGGTAATAGAGCAGATACACTCAACTAAAAAAAAAATAAAAAATAAAATTAAATTAACAATCAAAAGATAAAGCTTTCGTCGATATAATTGACAACAATATTTATTAAAAAAATATTATAAAAATATCTTAAATTAAATATTTACTGTATTTTTTTCGTAAATAACTTTAACATTTTTTGCACTTTTTGCAAGAATCGGAACTATAATATGACTTTCTGTTTGATACCAATCGTGCCTTATTTTTGGAATTGGCATCTATAAAAATCGAAAATTTTTATCTTACATAAAATATTGATATGAATATATTTATTTATTGTATAATATTTAACTACATTTCTTACTTCATTATTATTCACTACAGTTGGAGTTTCCTCGTTACCCATTAGATTAATTTTTGTAATTAAATATCAAACATAAATCATTGAAAGATTTGACACATTCATGTATATCGTACTTCTCGAAAGTTCATATAGATGATACAAATCAGGAGCGTAATAATAAAATAATGTAATAAAATAAATTTTAAATTTTTAATGTTTATAAAATTTTGTTATTCAAATTCTTATTCTTTTTATTATCTGTTATAAGATGTTATCAATGAAAATATAAAGTAAGTCATAATAAAAATGAATGATAGTTATGTTCTAAAATAAATTACTTTTTATAGATTACATAGAAATTGAACCCAATATTTTTATTTCCGGTAAGAGAAATGGAAAAAAAAATTAATTTTCCGAGTTGTTCGATATTTTGAAGAATATTTGAAAATTTAGATATAGATAAATATGACATATTTCTGATATAATAAGAAGTGAAATAATATTTTTTGAAAAATGAAACTATTACGAGCGATTATTGATGATGTTATCATAGAACCATCTAAAATTCAACCAATTATTGGTATTATATTTATATTTATTAGAAATTATAATATTGTTTAAAAGAAGTTGTGTTTAAATCTTTTTAAAAAATTATAAAATTGCAAAGTAATATTTGTTATATATAATTTATATATATTTTATAAAATTGTCAATTGTTTTTTTAAATTTACTTTTAAAATATAAACAATTTTCGTAATTTGTGTTTTGTTTTTTATGTATTATGTTTATTTGCTCTTATATTTTTATATTAAAAAAATAATTATATTACAGTTAATTTTCAAAATGGAGAACTCAAAGATGAGGAAGCTAAAAAAATATCTTGTGGATTATTTTATGATCAAAATAAAAAGAAAACAATGTTGGCTTTATCAAATCAGCAAATTGTTTATAGAGGTTATAAACCAGATACAACTCAAGATCTGATGCGTACTATGCTTGTACTTCATAACAAAAAAACAGGAAAAGCAAGATTGGTCCAAGTTGAACGTTGGCAAGTGACTCCAATTTTGGGAAAATCAGCAATTAAGGATAATAAAAAAGCTGAAGATGAAAAGATTGCTATGTTGAACAAACAATTTGGTTCAAAGAAGGTGAAAAGAAGAACAGAACAATTTGAAAGATTAAAAGTAAATGTAGAATCTATTAAAAAACAGCTTGAGGAAACTGTATCTAGTGAGGAATTATTTTTATAAATGTTCATATATTTTAATATTAATCTTATTAAGAGAAGATGAATTGAAATATGTTCTTGTTATAGATGTTGAAATTGATAGAATGGAATTATCAACACAATTGCCAAATAATGAATATATTACAAATACAACTTTGCCAGAATGCAATAGAGAAGCTATTAATGTAAACGATATATATAACATATATGATATTATACCAGAAAATAAATTGGAAAATTTGTATAATAATGTTAAAGAAATCTTAAATAACAATTCTAATACTTTAGAAGAGTATGTTTGTTTTAAAAATTATTATTTCTTCAATATTATTAATTTTATTAAATAATTTCATTATTATATATATAATAATATAATAATATATTTTATTATATATATAATATAATTTTATTATTAATTTTATTAAATATTAATTA